>NW_006408646.1:4154370-4196991 GCF_000296735.1 Chrysochloris asiatica
TTCGATTTCATCCTCACCAGCTTTAGTGGTTGGTGTGTACATTTGAATAATAGTGGTATTTACTGGGCTTCCCTGTAGGCACATGGATATTATCCTATTACAGACAGCATTGTACCTCATGACTGATCTGGATATGTTCTTTTTGACAATGAATGCAACACCATTCCTCTTCAATTTGTCATTTCCACATAGTAAACCATGTGGTCATCAGATTCAAAATGGCCAATACCAGTCCACTGCAGCTCACTAATGCCTAAGATATCGATGTTTATGCATTCCATTTCACTCTTGAGAACTTGCAATTTTCCTAGGTGCATACTTCGTACATTCCATGTTCCGATTTTCAATGGATGTTTACAGCTGTTTCTCATCATTTTGAGTTGTGCCCCATCAGAAAATGAAGGTCCCGCGGGCTTTTCTCCCACAGGCTGTACTCCATTCGCATCATCATGGTCAACTATACTTTGAGGAGGCAGCTCTTCCCCAGTCGCATTTTGAGTGCCTTCCAACCATGGGGCTTATTTTCTGGCACTATATTTGACAGCGTTTCTCTGCTATTCATAAGGATTTCAGTGACTAAATATTTGGAAGTAGGTCATCATTCCTTTTTCCTAGTCTGTCTTCGTCTGGGTGACCCTGCTGGTATTTAAAATACCGGTGGCATACCTTTCAGAATCACAGCAATTCATCTGTCAGTTTGTTGTACTGTGGTGGCTTGTGAGCGGTGTTGTAGTTTCCTATATATTTTAGAAATGAGTCCCTTGTCTGATGTGTTGTTGCAAAAGATTTTTTTCTGTTCTGTGGGGTCCCTTTTTATTCTTTTGGTGAAGTCTTTGGATGAACATAAGTTTTTAATTTTTAGTATGTCCCACTCCTCTATTTTGTCTACTTTTGTTTGTGTAATTTTCAAAATGTTTGGTAATATGTGTATTCCCTGTATTAGAGCCCTCACATTTGTCCCTATTTTTTCATTGATGACTTTCATAATTTTGGGATTCACCTTTAGGTCTTTAATCCATGCTGAGTTCGTTTTTGTATAGGGCGTGAGGTAAAGGTCTTGTTTCAATCTTTTGCATATCGCTTTCCAGTTCTGCCAGCACCATCTGTTAAAGAGACTATCTCCTCCCCTTGCAATATACCTAGGCACTTTGTTGAAAATCAGTTGGCTGTATGTGGATGGATTAATTTCTGGATTCTCGATTCTGTTCCACTGATCTATGTATCTTTCATTGTTTTGACCAGGCTGTTTTGACCACTGTAGCCATGTAGTAGATTTTGAAATCAGGGAGTGAGAGGCTTCCAACCTTGCTCTACTTCTTAAGCAGTGCTGTGCTTATTCTGGGTCCTTTCCTTTCCATGTAGTTTGTAATTGTCTTTTCCATCTCTTTGAAGAATGTTGCTGGAATCTGGATTGGGATTGAATTATATGTGTGAATTGCTTTGGGTAGTATTGACATTTCCACGATGTTGACTCTTCCTATCCAGGAACATGGTATGCTCTTCCACTTTTGTAAGTCTCTTTTGGTTTCTTGCAGTATTGTTTTGTAATTCTCTTTATATAGGTACTTTGTTTCTCTGGTTACGTTTATTCCTAAATATTTCACCCTTTGGGTGACTATTGCAAATGGTATTGCTTTCCTAATGTCCTTTTCAGTGCTCTCATTGTTACTATAGAGGAATCCAACTGATTTTTGTATGTTGATTTTATACCTTGCCACTTTGCTGAATCTTCCAATGAGGTCTAGTAGCTTTTATACTGAGTCTTTAGGATTTTCTATGCATAAAATCATATCATCTGCAAATAGAGAGAGTTTTATTTCCTCTTTGCCAACTTGGATGCTTTTAATTTCCCTTTTGTGTCGTATAGCTGTGGCTAAGACTTCCAAAACAATATTGAATAGGAGTGGTGACAAAGGGCATCCTTGCCTGGTTCCCATTCTCAGAGGAAGGCTTTCAGTTTCTCTCCATTGAGAGTGATGTAGGCTGTTGGTTTTGTATATATGCTCTTGATTATATTGAGGAATTTCCCTTCAATTCCTACTTTGTTGAGTGTTTTTATCAGTAATTGATATTGGATTTTTTCAAGTGCCTTTTCTGCATCAATCGATACGATGTGGTTCTTTTCCTTTTTCTTATTTCCTTTTCTTATCAATGGATTACATTGATTGTTTTTCTAATGTTGAACCATCCTTGCATCCCTTTAATGAAACCCACTGGGTCATGATGTATTGTTTTTTTTTTAACGTGGTGCTGGATTCTGTTGGCTAGGATTTTGTTGAGAATTTTTGTATCTATGTTCATGAGGGATATTGGTCTATAATTTTCTTTCGTAGTGATGTCCTTCTTTGGTTTTGGTTTGAGTGTTATGCTGGCTTTATAAAAAGTATTAGGGATTTTTCCATCCTCTTCTATATTTTCAAATAATTGGAGTAGAGTTGGTGACAGCTCTTCCCTGAATGTTTGGTAGATCTCACCAGTGAAGCCATCTGAGCCTGGACTTCTTTTGGTTGGGAGTTTTTCAATGACTTGATCAATTTCTTCTTTTGTTATGGGTCTGTTCAGGTTTTCTAGTTTACTCTGTGTAAGTTTAGGTAGGTCGTGTTTTTCTAAAAATGTATCCATCTTTTCTAAGTTTTTGAATTTTTTGGAGTACAACTCTTCATAGTATTCTGTTGTTACCCTTTTGATTTCCTTTGTGACATTGCCCATGTGGTTTCTAATGAGAATATTTATGTCTTCTCTCCTCTGCTAAGAAGTCAGAGCTTAATCTAATTTGCTTGCCTTTGTAATTAACACTTCTCTTTTCCCTGTCTGCTTTTAGGATTCTCTCCTTGTCTTTGATTTTGGAGAGCTTGATTATTATATGTCTTGGTAATTTTCTTTTGTGGTTTATCCTTCCTGGGGTATGTTCGGCTTCTTGAATGTTTATCTTCTCACCTTTCAAGATGTTATTGAAATTTTCTTCCAGAAGCTCTGCAACTATCTCCTCTGTGGAGTTCTCGGATTCTTCCTGTTCCAGAATTCCAATAATTCTTAAGTTGTTCCTCTTCATGTTATCCAGCATGAATCTTAGACTCTCTTTAGATTAAAAAAAATTTTTTTTCTGCTTGCTCTTCTATTTTAGCAGTATCGAGAGATTTCTCTTATAGATCGCTGGTTCTGGCTTCCATCTCTTCAATTCTGCTCCTTTCCTCTTTCAGTGTATTGTCCATTTCTGATATTTTATTATTAATCATCTGGACCTCTTTTTGCAGGTTTTGAATTGTTTCCAATGCTATATCGATCTTGTTTGATTGCTCCTGTAGTACTTTCCTGACTTCTTCCTTGTTTTCCTACACCCCTTTATGGAACATTTGTATTTGTTTCCATATCATTCTTCTGAATTCCTTCTGAGGCAAATCCAAAATCTGCTCTTCCTCTTTTGGAGAGCCTTTGTTCATTTCTAGCTCATTTGTCTCAGTCTGTCTCCAGCTCATTTGTCTCAGTTACTCTTTTCTCTTTTTGGACATGTTTTGAGATTTTTTGTTGTGGTTTTATTTTTGGTCATTTCAGTAGTCATGTGGGTATTTTAAAGCTTAAATAGATTTTTGTTGTGATATTAAGCTTACTGGGTGTCTCCTGGTGGATATGATCAGGAGATAGGCTTCCCTTTTCATGTGTAATGCTTTGCACCTGTTATTGCCTCTTGTCTCAATGGTGGAATATTATGGAGCATGCTTGTAGCTTGCCTATATGGTCACAATTACTGTCTCTTCCTGGATGTCTTAGGGAGAAAAAGCTCCTACCTCCAGGAAAAATGAGTGATCAAAAGGACCGAAAGCAGAAGCAATATAAAAGCAGTGACAAAAACCATCACTGTGAAAATAAAAACTGTGGCCGACTATCCAGTCGCCTTGCTATACAGGCAGTGTGTGTGCACCGTAGAAGCCTCCAGCAGTAGATGGGGGTGTCGGCTCACTCAGGCCCCTCCTCTAGTCACCACCTTAGAGGTGCGTAGATAGATATTGAGAAGTTAATGGAAGAAAGATTGTCTACTATTTTTGTCTCTGAAGGTCAGTTAGGTTTCTCCGTGTGCACAGCATAATTCTCGAGATAGTTGCATCCATTTATGTTGGAGTTTTACAGATTGTTCATATGGTTTGTCTGTCAG
Organism: Chrysochloris asiatica; assembly: GCF_000296735.1. NCBI lineage: Eukaryota > Metazoa > Chordata > Mammalia > Afrosoricida > Chrysochloridae > Chrysochloris > Chrysochloris asiatica. The sequence goes on from NW_006408646.1 coordinate 4,158,521, forward strand.
GCCTGACAGGCCTGCTTTATTTCTTGCTGGATATGCCAGAGTAAAGGGTCCCACACAAGTTAATTTTACGCCTGCAAGCCAGAGGTTGATGTCATAAGCAGGTGCCAAAGAATTTGCCCTTGGGTCCAATAGGGCTCTTTCTCTCTGTGCTGTGGGAAAAACCGTGGGCTCAACGCTGAACTTTTTTTGGGAGGTGTGCATACCCACCCACCTGAAGGCATCCGGGTGGGCAAAGAAGGCACAACAGGGAAGAGGAGGAAAAAATGTGTAGAATCCCCCCACACCTCCTTTTGCAAATGTCACTGCACCTCTTTTAGTGCAGGTTCCCTGTGTCAGTCTGGCTGTAGCCCTGCCCTCTGAGCTCCACCCGGGCGAGGTGGCTGTAGAGGGAGTCTTGTGTCTCGAGTGATTCCTAAATGGCAGTATGTTCCCTTATACTATGATTTTTCCACATCTTAAAAGTTCATGAGCAATCATCTAAGGTGCAACTAATGGTCTCTCCCTGTGTGGAGGAAGGAAGAGTGATGAAAGATGAAGACACTTGGAATCAATTAGTCCAATGGACTAATGACCACATGACCACATGAGTTGTCTTCACAACTCAGACAGGAAGAACTAGAAGGTGCCCTGCTGCCACTAAACTGTTCTGGTAGGGATCACATTAGAAGGTCCTGGATAGAATGGCAGAAAATGCAGAGCAAAACTCCAAATCACAAAAGAAGCCAGGTTTACTGGTCAGGAAGAGACTGGAGGAACCTGAGACAATAGTCTTTGGTCACTTCATATCTGGAATTGAACTCATCCCTGTGGTTCAATTTCCAAACAGTAGATAGGTATATAGAGGGGACAACACTAGTGAGGTATGTACACCATGGAATGGTCAAACTATTCAAGACCAAAAGAACAGCATTTATCTAAGGACAGAATTCAAAAGGATTGGATTGATGATCAGAACTCGACTAAAAAAAGATAAAAACAATTTTTTTTTTATAAAGGAAAGAAGTGTTAATTGCTACAGTTTGATGAATTTGACCTATACTACGGATACAGTCACTCAAACTACCAACTGAGAGGGAAGGAGTCTTCACATCAAGGATCAATCCTATCCCCTCTGTGCACAGGGTTGATAGGGATGGGCAACTCAGACACTGGCTACCTAAAATGGGAGGGGGGGCATAAAGGCAGGAAGTGACTGGCTTACAAGTTTTCAAGACGGAGTTTAGTTTCAAAGTTTGTGGGGGACTGTAGAATTCCCACTGAATCACTTTCATCTTGTCTACATGGGTCTGGTGAAAGGAGATGGGGGATAAGATTCTTATGATTCAGTAGTGAGTAATTGTTATCATGACTAATTGGGACTGTCACTACTGTAAAGGTAGAAGTTTTGTAACAAAAACGGGGGTGTAGTTAATCTTACAGTCTAGGAAGAGAGGACCTTAGGACCATCAAGGGAGAAGATCATGAGAGGAATGTGGAACCCTATCCAGAGAAGCAGCCACACCAGAGATGGAGGCAGAGATGAGGACATGGAGAGAGAGAGCAGCTGCGGACTCTGGACTCAAGAGAAAGGCTGTGTGCTGGTAGCCAGGAGGAAGGCTTGCAGAATGCGCCCTTTGGTTGTTTAAATGATTATATATTCCTGAATGTTTTCCTGTACACCACTCCCCCCCCAAAAAATACAGAAGGAATAGAAGCAAATACTGTAGAATTATGATGCACAGAGGAGATTGTAACCATTGCAACAAAGCGATGAGTGTAAAACTGATGTTCTCCCATGTAAACTATCACTCTATTCACAATAAAAACTTAAAATAAGTAAATAAATAAAAGGATCGGAAAAGAAGGTTGAATGAACGCAAGAACCACAAGGAGGAAGTGAGGTAACTTATGTTACATAGAAGGGATTATAATCATTGAAATGAAACAAAGTATGATTTGTTGAATGTAAAACTGTATGCCTTCACTCAAATTACAATTAAAAAAAAAGTTTGTGGACAAATTCCATTATCTTTGAGTCCCATTTCCCACAAAATATTTGAAGGCCTCTTGTATTTAAGGTAAAATGCAAAAGAAGAAAGAAAGAGAAGAGGGGAAAGAGGGACATCAATAAACACCAAGCACATTCATAAGAGTGAAACAGACTCAGAGTGGTCCCCCAGGACAAGTAACTTAATGAGCAGAGAATATAAAGTCATACGTTGCTGTGGTTGTGCATCATCAACTCGGTTCCATTCAGAGTAACCCTGTACAGAGTTTCTGAGGAATGGTAGTGGGTACATAGTCCAGTGCTATCCTACACACCACACTGGAACCCTAAAGTCATATGCTGCTGTTATTGTTAAGTGCCATCGAGTTGGTTCCGACTCACAGTGACCTTGTATAGGTTTCCGAGAAGCAACTGGTGGGTTTGAATTGCCGACCTTGTGGTTCACAGTCCAGTACTGATCCTACAGTGTCACACCAGAAGTTCAAAGTCATATGCGAAGGCTCCTAAAAGTTTGTGGACAAATTTCATTATGTTTGAATCCCATTTTTCCACAAACATTTTGAAGGCTACCTGAAAATGTCATAATTGGAATTCAAGTATAGCTTCCTTCAGGTATCTGCTTAAGTGTCACCTCCTCACAGAGCTAGCTCTTCCTTGCTCAAAGTCAAAGGAAACCAAACCAGTTGCTGTTGAGTTGGTGCTGACTCTTTATGACCCACATGCCTCAGAACAGACTTCCAGGCCTTTCTTATGAGAAGCCTCGGATGAACTCGAACGGACTACCTTTTGGTTAGTAGCTGAGCACGTGAACCGTTTGTACTACCCAGAGACTCCTTTCCTTAACCACACCACCTAAACTCAGCCATCAACTCCAACTCCCTCCCTCCCTCTCTATCCACTCGCTATCATTTTCTAGCCCCTCACTCAGCTTCATTTTTGTTCACAACACTGTGCTTAAAATGTGCCTCCTCAGAATAATGCCAGTTCATTAAGGATGCCGTTTTAATTACTGCTTTATCTCTAGTACAGAGAATAGTGGTCAGACATAGTTAGTGCCCACTAACTAGATGAATGCGTCAAAGATCCCAGAGGGCAGCCATCTTTCTTTCCATCTCATGAAAGAATTTAGGGTGAGAACAGATACACACATATGTACATGACCTGGTATGATCCGAGGGCAAAGGTTCAAATGGGTTGTTGAGACCACTGTTTACCTTTGTAGCACACACTCTCCTGAATCATCTCTCATGAAAATGGGTATAAACGACTCCATGAAAAGTCTAAGAATTTGCTCGGATGATCTTGTACTATTTTTGCCCAATGAAGAACTATTTTATACCACCACTAAGCCTCTTCTGACTCAACAACCAAAAGATGCATCATAAAAAGAACAAAAGATTTAGTTATTACACTAAAACAGTCACTTCAGAGCTTCGGAAATAGCTGTGGGTTTGAGCCATTTAACTGATTTTGAATTTACAGTAAATTTTACTTCCAGAGTTTTCTGAAGCAGCCGGGAGACATACCTAATAAGAGTATTTAAAAAAAGAATTAAACAGATGGTGGAGCTTTCAGAAGGTCCTGGTGGTGCAATGTTTAAGCACTCAGCTGTTAACCAAAAGGATGGTGGTTTACAACAGCCCTCCACCAAATAGCTCCATGAAGGAAACATCTGAAGATCTGTTCCCATAGAGATGACAGCCTAGAAAACCCTCTGGGGCAGGTATACTCTGTCACACGTGGCTGTTGCTTGGACTTAACAACAACATGGAACTTATGGTTCCTCTCGGTTTATGCCAGACTTGCCACTGACTGTCTCATCAGACCTTCACTCCAAGAAAGCCACTTTCAAAACAGTGATGCCTCCCAGGGTACATCTCAAGGGAAGGCACCACGTTTTATAAGTGTCTGGGACTACTGCTCGATCACATATTGAATAGTCAGAGGGATGAAACCACACCTGTGGGTATATGAGTGGGTATAGGAAGGAGATGCGCTCTTCAGGACACCCATACACAGAACACTGCTGCATAGACCCGTTCTGTGGTTTTTATAACTACCTGAATTCTCTCCTTTTGTCAGAATTAATGCTCAGCAACAGCTTCAGGAGTGTTGCAATCGCACTCTGAAATGACTTGTAAACCACAAACACAAATATTTGGGCCAAGAATGTGGAATCCACTGTTGTCACATTCCATTATTTCTGGTGGAGCAATTCACTAACATTTTGGAATCTAGATCATAAATTATGCAGAGCCTCAGCAAAAGAGCTGAGGACACAAACTGCTGTAATAAAACTTCTGTACACAGAGCCATAAAAATAGAACAAAGGACCAGCAAAGAAGAAAAACCATGGCTGGGCTTTCTGACATGCCTTGCCCACCATTGTTGATAGTGACACAGATCGAAAAGACAACACTCTAGGAACTATCAGGCAGGTAAGAAATGACACAATGGCATGCTGTCACTCACAAACACCATGACATTAGTCCAAATAAGATGAGCTTCTTAAAGAATGATTGACTTTAAGTGCTAAATGCACAACAGAGTCACCCGAACGTTTTTCATGATCTTCAAATACCAAACCAAACAGAACCCACTGCCTTGTCTGATGATTCTCAAGGGCATGAACTGTCTCTCGACTATGGCACTTGGGCTGCAGATGCATTTGCTGCTGGGCCATGCTACGAAATGTCAGAGGAAGAGCGAGCTGTACTGCATCATATGGGATCCAGAGCGAGTCATTTCTCTTCTCTGTGGAAAATGTTACTAAAGGCAGGCTGGGACCAAAACCCACATCTCTTGAACACCAGCTCACTGGGTTTTATCTTGCAACATGACGCCTTTAGTAGGGCCTTTGTTATTGTTGTTAGGTACTAATGAGTCATAGCAACCCTGTGCACAATGGAACGAAACACTGCCCAGTCCTGTGCCAATCCCACAATCCCAGCTAGGCTTGTGCCAATCCATCTCGTTGGGGGAGGGTCATCTCTTTTTCTCTGGCCTTCCATTTTACCAAGTGTGATGTCCTTCTTCAGGGACTAGTCCCTCCTGATAATATGCCTGAAGTATGAGAGATGAAGTCTGGCCATCCTGACTTTCACGGAGCTTTCTGACTGTACTTCTTCCAATACATATTTGTTTGTTCTTTTGGCAGTCCACTGGACTTTTAATAGTCTTCTCCAACACCATGACTCAAATATATCAATTCTTCTACTGTCTTCCTTATTCACTGTCCAAGTTTTTCCTGCATATGAGTTTACTGAAAATACTATGGCTTGTGTTAGGCACACCTTAGTCCTCAAACTGACATCTTTGCTCTTAAACACTTTCAAGAGATCTTATGCAGCAGATTTGCGTCATTTGATTTCTCGACTGCTGTTTCCATGAGTGTTGATGGACAGATGAATGAGTGGGTAAATGGACAAATAAACAAAACAACCATCATTTATGGGTCAGTGCTAATAATCAGAAAAGGTCAAAGAGAACATATTACTAAAAGACTTTAGAAGTAAAATAGAAAAATCAAGATCAGATGGACGATGCATAGCAACCATTCCCCAAGGCCATTATTCAATTTCTAAGACTTCTTTCTTAGTCATTATAACTTTGTGTCAGAGCACTGGTGGAGCCCAGAGGAAAAATGAGTGTGGGAAGAAACAGGGGCTGACAAGTTTCTAAACTAGGACTGCTACCGTTGGACAGCTATTTGGTAGGACTCCCATTTCTAAGGTTCAACAGAAATGAGGGAGAATGGAGATACTGAGGCATGGTCCTCAGCCAAGAAATGGAACTCTAGGGCAGGCACAGACTCTAGGAGCACACCCTGTTTCTGCAATTATTACAAACACATTGAAAAGAAAACAAATGCCATTCAAAATTGCATACAAGGTCTAAAATGTTAAAATAGGAGAAATGGAGCCAGTAAAAGTTAAAACCATATAAGGAAGAAAGCTATTTTTCACCAGGGCACCACAGCACAAAAGGCCAGCACTCCAATCATCTATCCGGAATCTTCCAGTCTTCTACAAAGAGAAACAACCTAAGGTTTCCCCAGAACCATGAGCCTTGTTGCATAGTCACTCAGAGAGGAGAGAAGAGAGTAGAAAAGAAAGAAGGAAGTGAGCATGTGGTGCCAGATATGCCCCAGAAGCTCTCAGTTCACTATCAGCACTATTTCTGAAGTGGAATTATGTGTCAGACACCATGCTAAGCACTTCAGGTATCGTCTCATTGAATCTTCACAACAGTCTTCTCCAAAACCAGTTACCTCCATCTACACTCTCCTCTTCCCCATGCCCCTCTAGAGAGGATCTCTCCTTAGCTCTGGAGGATGCAGATGTTTAGAGAGCAATATAACTTTCCCAAGGTGACACATTCAAAAAGGAAGGGCTGAGTTTCAAGCACAGACTTGTCTGCTTCCAAGACTCTGACATTCTGTCACCTGGTGACCACAACCTCCCACCATGCTCCAAGCAATGGGAAGAGAGCTCCAAGCAATGGGAAGGTTTACCAGGCTTAATAGTGGAAGATGGTTTGCAAATCTAATGGGTATACCTTCCAGTTCTACCAAACTAGAATCTGAGTTTGATTCAAATACAAAACAAACTAGCAATTATTGTCTTCGTGGGTAATGAGCTTCTGGAAAGCCAACTTTGCTGGGTGATGGTCATTTCTTCCCCACGTCTGCATTCTAATATCCAGCAAATTGAGATGAGTGGAGACATCTGTAAGCTTATGTTCCGAGAGACAAATCTCCTGCAGTATAGTAACAGCCGTCCATTAACTGAGTACTTGCTGCTATGTGCAAAGCACCACTCATCAGTTTGCAAGGCGCCAGAGATTAACACTTGGCTAGCAAAGTCCTGGGGATATAAATGCATGGGATGGAGAGCTTGGAGCTTCCCCAGGGGCCTGTGGCAGAAGGGGGAGACAGAAAAGCAAGCTGACCACTGCACGGCAGAGGAGAGCAGTCAAGAAGCATTTCTAGGGTAAAGTGCCTTCTCTGCTTTGGAGTCTGAGAAACCTTCTTAGAGGAGATGGTGACTTCTATTGGGTGTTTTCCCACCCTCACAACCTCACAACATGGGGATGCAGGTTAAGCATTGCAAAGATTGAGTCTTGGTTTGCCTTGGGAAGCCATGCACTGTCTCTCATATACCATGGCTTCCTTACCTCTACCAGGAGCCCTGGTGGTGTAGCAGGGTAACCGTTGGGCTGCTAAACACAAGGCTGGTGGTTCCAACCTACTACCTGATCCATGGGAGAAAGATGAGGCTGTATGCTCCAGTACAGAGACAGCCTTGGGAACTCTATGGAGCAGTTCTAGTCTGCCCTTGAGGGTTGCTATGAATCGGAATTGACAGCAGTGGGTTTACACCCTTTACCACAAGATCACTTCCACCTTACAGGACAAGCCAAAACCCAGAAAACATTTTAATCTAAGGTACTCAGCAAACCTCTGGTGTGGTGTTGCAGGATAACACTGGATTGCAAGGTCAGTTTGAATTGGAAGGCCGGCAGTTCAAACCCACAAAGCTGCTCCTTGGCAGCCCGATAAAGGGTTGCTACGAGTTGCAAACAACTTGACGATACTTAACAACAACAGTAAACCCCAAACCAAACCCACTGCCACTGGGTTGATTCCAATCTGAGTGAGCCTATAGGACAGGGTAGAGCTGCCCCCTACAGTTTCTGAGGCTGTCAGTCTTTAGGAGGGTAGACAAGCTCGTCTTTCTCCCATAGAGTAGCTGGTGGGTTTGAACTGCTGACTTTGCGGTTGGTTAGCAGCCTAATGCATCACCCACTGCATCAACAGGGCCTCCAAGATACTCAGAAGTGTCACATTAGTGTGACTCTTACTTAATATCTAACAGTCATGAAAGCATTTTCCCATTCTTAATTCTCATTTGGTCCTAATAATCTTATGAAGAACAAATACAACACCTCATGGAAAAATGAAATGAAATGATACTGTTTTTCCATCAGCTTTTTGAAGCCTGCCCCATATGTGATTATTGCCTTTTCTTTTTTTGAAACTTTTGATGGTGAATTGAGTGAAAGTTTACAGACAAGATAATCAGTTTTACATTCAACAAAGCATACCATGTGTTTCATCTCAGTGACTGCAATCCCTCCCTGTAACAACAATTATCTCGCTTCCTCCCTGTGGTTCCTGTTTCCATTCCAACCTTTCCATGCCTTCTCAACTTTGTCCTTAGGTAAATGCTGTCCTTTTGATCTTAAATGATTGGTCATTCCATGGTGAGCACACCTCGGTAGTATTGCTGTTTCCCCTATATGTCTGTCTACTACTTGGCTGAAAACTGGACCAAGAGGGTGAGTTCTGTTCCACATGTGAAGGGTTATCAAGGGCCATAGTTTTGGGTTCCTTCAGTCTCTTTCTGAACAGTGTGCCCAGTCTTTTTATAATGCTGAGTTTTGTTTCACATTTTCTCCTACTTTATCTGCGACCTTCTAATGTGATCCCTTTCAGAGCAGTTTTGCCATTTCTTCTTACAAGTCAGAAAACTGAAGACCTGGAAGGTGAAATGACTTGCCCAAGGACACATAAAATTGTAGTTCCAGGCCCGGTTTGGGGCCCCTGAGTGTCCAGCCACTTCTGTTCCACAGAGCATTAGATATCGTATCTGTTTGAGTTTTGCTGTTTTTTTCAATATCAAAGACTGTCTACTTCTGTCCTAAGGTAAAGAATCTGGGAGACATTGCCTCAGTCAATGTTTTGATTAGAAAAAATTTTTGTGACTCTGACATTTCAAATGTTTGTCAGAAGGATTTCAAGCCAATGATAATCAAGAGTTCATCAACAAGATGAGATCAAAGAATAACATGTATAACTGGTCCCTGATAACCACCTTTAGCTTCTAGTGGATCCTTTTATTATGTTGTTGTTAAGTGCTGTCAAGTTGGTTTTACCCATAGTGACCCTATATAGGGTTTCCAAGGAGTGGCTAGTCAGCTTGAACCACTGATCTTGTGGTTCAAACTGACTTTGCAGTTCAGTGCATTAACCCTCAGCGCCACACCACGACTCCTAATATTTTGGAGGATAAGAAATGCTATGTATTTTAGTAGCATGTTCATCTTTTCCATTTAGTATCTTAGTTTTGCATTAACAGATGATATGCTTTTCCCACACCTGAAGGTGTTGATGATGATGATGATGATAAAGACTTCAAAACTCTTGAATATTTACTATGTGTCACACACTGTTGTTCTAAGGCCTTTCCCCAAGTTGTTAACTTGCTCACCTTGTGAGAGGACTTGTCCAAGAACCTTGTCTAAGGTCACAAAGCCAGTAAGTGACAGAGTTGGGATCTAAAGGCAAGTCATCTGTGATAGTTAAGACTTTGTTTCAACTTGGTTGGACCAGGATTCTCAGTGTTTAATAGCGATGATGTAGTTATCACATCCATGATGAGATCTAACAGAACATAATCAACCCCATGATATGATCTAATGTGATCAGCCCTGATCTGATGTAATTATCCAATGGGTTGGATATCCTCACTTCTATGATGTTAACGTAGACTCCTGGTGTGGCACTGTGGGACAAACACTGGACTGCAAACCCCAAGATCAGCAGTTCAAACCCACCAACTGCTTCTCAGAAACCCTATACAGGGTCGATAGCAGTCAAAACTGACTCGACAGCACTTAACAACAACAAAAAAAATGATGTTAATGAGGTCAGACACAACCCACAAGATTAGGTTGAGTCTTGAGCCAATCTCTTTTGAGATATAAAAGGAGCAAGAAGTGAGCAGTGAGAGGGGGATCTACTACCATCAAGAAAGTAGAGCCGGAGTGGAATGTCCATTGGACTTGGGTTCCTTGCACTGTGAAGTTCCTCGGGCCAGGGAAAGATGGATGCTAAGACACATAGAGATCTTCCAGGAATGCTGGGCCTCAGATGCTAAAAGGAGACAAGGATCTTTCCCCAGAGTTGGTACTCTGAATCCACACTTCTAGCCTTCTAAACAGTGAGAGAATGCACTTCTGTTTGTTAAAGCCATGCAGTTGTGGTATTTCTGTTACAGTAGCAGTAGAGAATTGAGGCACTATGTTCATCACAACTCCAGCACCGATGTTCATCACAATTATTTGATATATAGGGTGGTCCAGTATCCTAAGCAGCTTCTGGGGCTGTCCCAGTGATAAATTACATGGTCACCCTAAAGAGACAACACTACAAAACCCATAACACTGGCAATGAAGGAAAGCCATTTGTGGTTGGGGCTTCTTAGTGGTCTGTTGTTATTGTTAAGTGTCATTGATTCAACGTCAACTCATAGTGACCCTGTTTCTGAGGAGCAGCTGAACTGCCGATCTTGCTGTTCAAACTGACTTTGCGGTTGAGTGCTTATCCTACAGTGCCACACTAGGACTCTTATGGATGGAAATTGGGATAGATCTGAATGATTTCTTTGGTATGAGGAGATGGAATCAGAGCAGTCCATCAGCAAGGTTCTGCAGAATGTCACAGCACCAAGAGGAGAGGAAGGAAGTAGAGGTTGAAGTAAATGGTCAATGAAGGGTTTGGCACATAGGAGCTTCTTGCTTCATATCATACACAGTCATGTGAGTTCCTCACTGGTGACAAAGACATGATGTTCTCCATAAAGAACTTCAGAAGGACCAGGAGCTATACAGGCAGACATGCCAGCTTGCCTGATAGTGCCACAAACTGGAGAATGACATCTGTTTTGTTAAGGTTGACAGTCTGAAATTTCTGGTTAAGCTCCAGATCTCCTTGTTGTGAAGGACTTGCTAACTTTTAGCTCATTACCTTCTGCTTACTGAGTCTCCAAGCATATTCTATCTCCCTCCAGAGCCCTCCAACAGCTGGGCCTTGTGATAAGCTGTCTTTGTCTTATTCCGGATTCGATAATGAATTTGGTGGGACCTTCCATGTGAAGCAGGGAAACGTGATTACAGAGCTGCTGTTATTTCAAGTCACTGGCCAACGCTGACTTTCTGGCTCGGGAACACAAATCAGTTACTTATTTTGCCACTGGGGTTGCTCTGATGAAGGCCCTGCTTTACAAGCATGCTGGACACATCACAACAAAGCACTTCCTTCACGTTTTAATTGCTCTTGGAAGCATTTTAAATGACACCAATGCAATTTCTACTGAAGATGCAAGTGTTTGCTTTCCAGAGCAACTCAGCTCCTCAGGGGGAGGGTGGGAAGGGCGGCTTTTGAATTTAGCTGAAAACTGAGAGCCTGTATTCAGGAGCTAACCAAGCTGTTTCAAAGTCAAGTGGGGACAGGCTGAGTCAGCAATACCAACTGAGAGATACATTCCAGCTTTAATCCAACTCAACAAATGCATTTTCTGCTATGTCAGAGAGAGCCTAGAGAAGAATTTCTGGAACAATATGCTGAAAAAGGTTCCTGATGAATAGCTACTCTTTGAAGACACCATGAAATTACTATGCATGTTGAGAGCTTCTTAAACACTTGCGCCTCTTGTGTGAGTGAGTCTCTTGTGGATTTCACGCTGGAAAAGAGGGAAGCCTTGAGGTTGTGGTGTGTGTACACTTCTGCCCTGCATTCAGGCTGTGTGTTCTCTTATGACCACAAGGCATGAGATGGGGCTGAGGAAATGGGGATGGCAGTGGCTGTGGGTAACAAGAAATGTTCATTTCCACTTTTCTCCAGTTACAATGTCAAGCTGTCTTTGTCACTGAGACATGCTACAGCTCTAGCTAGCTCTTTTCTGGGTACGTGTTTCAGCTGTTCTCTTTAGAGAGGCTGTGTGACATAGTATAACGAATATGGACTAAGGATTCATAGAGCTCTGGGCTCAAATCCCAGATCTGCCATACACTTCTTATAGGACCTTTGACAACGTAACCTTCTTCATTCTTTACAGTTTTCATTTCTAAACTGGGATAATAAGCCCATCTTTCCAAATCTCTTAAAGAGACAATGCACAAGAAGCTATACCAAGCAGCATGTTAGCACATTGGAGACACTGGATACCATTTTTCCTATTATTATTTTCACTTCCATCCCACTTCAAACATGTGTTGGGAGAGATCACTAAGGCCTTCTCACACATTCTTTATGAAAGCTGTCATTTGAATAACTAACTGGAAAAGCAAACTTAGCATCAGCTTCTTAAGGTCACATGTTAAATGCTGACAAGAACAGATCATTAAGTTTACACGCTTATAAGGAACTGTGATATCCTGGTAATTTTCTTGTACCAAAGTTATAAATATTATTCTTCAAACCTGGACAAAGAACCTCACTTTAGTCAAACTTCTTGGATAAAGATTCAAAAAGCTTAAAAAATTATTTAGTTTGCTAGCTAATCACACCATCTCATATAGCTACAGAGTCAAGGATGTGTGAAGGAAGCAGAATAAACCAGGGCTTTGGAACGGTTCTTCTTGGTTTAGTCACGGCTAACGAAGCAATTTATCCCATTCTGGTTACCACTTCAAGCATCCACATTTTGCAAATTCTAGCCTGTCCTGTTTTTGCTTCATTGGCCATGGAATAAACTGCTCAATTCAGAATGCCTACACACTGTATGAAGAAGCTCTGGTAGTGTAGTGGTTACAAGTTGGTTTGCTAACCTCAAGGTCATTCAGCAGTTCAAAACCACCAGCCATTCCACAGGAAAAAGATGAGGCTTTCTGCTCCCGTAAAGATTTTCAACCTCAGAAACCCTATACAGGGTTGTTATGAGTCAGAACTGACTCAATGGCACTTAACAACAAGCAGATTATATTTTTGGTATATTTACTACAAAGCTTTGGGAATCACATTCCAGCCTCCATATGTACTGTATTTCTATGAAAGATCAGAACATCTCAGTCCTTTAGTAAATAGAGAGTCCTGGTGACTGCTTGTAGCAGCAAGTCTGTCAAGATCCACTGTACAGAGGAACAGCCAATGTTTCCCAGAATGAACCTCCCAGGGCTCTGCAACCTGAAGCAGCAAGAATGACATCTGGACTTAAAGATCAGACAAGACACAAATGGGTGACAACAGTGAATATGAAAGCGGTACGTGGCACTGGGGAACATAAAATAATTATTGGAACTTTGTCGTCATTGTTATGAGTTGCTGTCAAGTAAATTCCAACTCATGGTGACCCAATGTATGCACAGCAGAGTTTTTAAGGTTGTGTTCGTTCAGAAGTTGATCACTAGGCCTGTCTTCTGAGACGCCTCTTGTTGTTGTTGTTTGTTAAGTGCTGTTGAGACGGTTTCAACTCATAGTGACTCTGTGTAGGGTTAGCAAGGAGCGGCTGGCGATCTTGCAGCTCAAACCGACCTCTCAGACCAGCGCATTAACCTTCTAGGAGGGTTCAAACTGCCAAGAGCTGTTAAGTAATTAACATATGTACCATGTTGTTAAGTGCTGGTGAGTTGGTTCCGACTCATAGGGTTTCCCAGGAGTGACCCTGCAGTTAGCAGTCCAGTGCTTATTCTACAGCACCACATTAGGGCTCCATCTACACCTTCAACTTCACTTATTATTTCTTAGCATTCCCCACTATGTTTGCCTCTCATTACACTCCATCCACTCAAAATACATAGGCCCACTGAAGGCCAGGCTTTAGCCACTAGGCAACAAAACATTAAAAAAAAAAAAGATACATGCCTTTCCAATTCTTCAAATCTTTGATCTAATTATAAAACTCTAATGTTTAATAAGCGTCATGTATAAGGCCCACCACTCGTCTGTCAGGAACAGATCATCCATTACTCATATGCAAATTCAAACTGAAGCTGAAGAAAATGAAAACAAGTCCACGAGAGCCAAAATATGACCTTGAATATATCCCATCTGAATTTAGGGATCATCTGAAGAACATATTTGCTAAATTAAACAATAAAGACCAAAGACCAGAAGAGTTGTGGGATGACATCAAGAACATCATAGATGAAGAAAGCAAAAAGTTATTAAGAAAACAAGAAAGAAGGAAAAGGTCAAAATGGATGTCAGACGAGACACTGAAACTTGCTCTCCAGTGTAGAGATGCTAAAGCAAATGGAAGAAATGAGGAGGTACAAGACCTCAACAGAAAATTTCAAAGATCAGCTCGAGAAGATAAAGCCAAATATTACAACAAAATGTGCAAAGATCTGGAATCAGAAAACCAGAAAGGAAAAACACGCTCAGCATTTCTCAAGCTGGGGAAACTGAAAAAAAAATTCAAGCCTCAACTTTCATTATTGAAAGATTCTCTGGGCAAATTATTGAATGATGCAGAAAACATCCAGAGAAGATGGAAGGAATACACAGAGTCACTGTACCAAAAGGAAATGGTTTATATTCTACTGTTTCAAGAGATAGCATATAACCAACAGCCAATGATACTGAAGGAGGAAGTCCAAAATGCATTGAAGGAACTGGCAAAGAACAAGGCACCACAAATTGATGGAATAAAAATTGAAATCTTTTAGGAAAGTGAGGTGGCACAGGAGGCACTCACTCATCTCTGCCAAGAAATATGGAAGACAACTATCTGGCCAACTGATTGGAAGAGATCCATATTTGTGCCCATTCCAAAGAGAGGTGACTCAACGGAATGCGGAAATCATCAGACAATCTCTTTGATATCCCATGTGAGTAAAGTTTTACTAAAGGTAATATAGAAATGGCTGCAAGGATATATTGACAGGGAACTTCCAGAGGTTCAAGCCAGATTCAGAAGAGGCTGTGGAACGAGGGATATCATTGCTGATGTCCGATGGATCTTGGCTGAAAGCAGAGAATATCAGAAAGATGTTTACCTGTGCTTTATTGACTACGCAAAGATTTTCGATTGGGTGGATCAGGACAAGGTACGGACAACATTGTGAAGTATGAGTATTCCAGAACACTTAATTGTGCTCATGAGGAATCTGTACCTGGACCAAGAGGCAGTTGTTCGAACATAATATGGGAATACTGAATGGTTTAAAATTAAGAAAGGTGTGCAACATGGTTGTAATTCTTTCACCATACTTATTCAACCTGTGTGCTGAGCAAATCATCCCAGAAGCTGGGTTGTATGAAGAAAAACAAGGCATCAGGATTGGAGGAAGACTCATTAACAGCCTGCGATATGCAGATGATACAACTTTGCTTGCTGAAAGTGAAGAGGACTTAAAACATTTACTGATGAAGATCAAAGACCATAGCCTTTGGTATGGATTACATCTCAATGTAAAGAAAACAAAAATCCTCACCACTGAACCAATAAACAACATTCTTATCAACGGAGAAAAGATTGAAGTTGTCAAGGACTTCATTCTTGGACCAACTATCAACACTCATGGAATCAGCAGTTAAGAAATCAAACGACAGATATTGCATTAGGCAAATCTGCTGCACAAGACCTTTTTAAATGTGTTAAAGAGCAAAGATGTTAGCTTGAGGACTAAGGTATGCCTGACCCAAGCCATGGTATTTTCAATAACCTCATATGCATGTGAAAGCTGGACAGTGAATAAGGAGGACCGTAGAAGAATTGATGCTTTTGAGTTATAGTGTTGGAGAAGAATACTGAAAGTGCCATGGGCTGCCAAAAGAACCAACAGATCCGTTTTGGAAGAAGTGCAGCCAGAGCACTCCTTAGAGGCCAAGATGGCCAAACTTCGTCTCTCATACTTCAGACATATTGTCAGAAGGGACCAGTCGCTGGAGAAGGATATTGTGTTTGGTAAGGTGGAGAGACAGAGAAAACGAGGAAGACCCCCAACGAGATGGACTAGCCAAGTGGACTCAAGCGTGGTAACAGTAGTGAGGTTGGCCCAAGATCAGTAGTGTTTCGTTCTGCTGTGTATAAGGTCACTATGAGTCAGTACCAACTGGATAGCACCTAACAACACAACAACAATGTATAAAATGCAAAGAGAACAGAGATGAACCACTAATCTGTTACAAAATTCTGAAAGGCCTAAAGTAAGTACAAGATCATGAGTAGGACTTTGCTAGTTTGACAGAGTGAGAAAAACATTCATGACAGAAGAAATGAGCATGAGGAGAACCATGAGGTGCAAAAGAATCCAGTGGTTTAGGGAACGGTGAGTGTGAGGGGCAGTGGTGGACCTTAGTAAGACAAACTGGGCAGTGCCTCCGAGAAGAATCCTCTGACCCCCCCAGTTCAACTGACACCCAAGCTATACTGTCTGGCATCATTAAGTACTTTACCTTTCAAGCACTTACAATGCCTTTTTCATCAGCCACTGCAAGTAGGCCAGCACCCTCGGCTGCTAACAGAAAGGTGGGTCTTTGTAACCCAACAGCCGCTCTTTGGGAGAAAGATGGGATTGTCTGCTTCCATAAAGACTGACAGCCTCAGGAACTCTATGGGGCAGTTGTCCTCTGTCCTATAGGGTCATCATGAGTGTTGCAGACCGTGTAGGCTTGGTCAAAGGTTCGAGGCCCTATAGCCCCAAGTGTAACAGATCTAGCCACCTGGCAGTTAATAGCAAGTTGTTTTTCATCTTAGTGTTCAGTTATATTTATTAAATGCAGACATGAAGCCCTTGGTATACACAGATAAATGTAATATTTTCCTAAAAGCCAAGACTGTAAAATTCCAAACAGGCAAAGTTTTCCCTCAGAGAATTCATTCAAAGTAAATTGGGTGGCTCCCTGGTCTCTGTTCTTAGGACAATAGGAATGCCCTCCCTAAATTGTTTCCAGGTGTAGCCCATTCACTCAGGCAAACCCCATTCACCCAGGCGCCTCTTTTCCTGAAGAACCTTGGCTGGGCAGCCGACACAATGGGAATCCTCCCAATCTTCCTTTTCCTAACCCCATTTGAGGCTAGGTGCTAAAAGGTATGTTAATTAAGCTTGAGAAACCAAGTTGCAGTAGTGAGATTCAAACCTGCAAAGTATGACGTAAAGTTACCTGAATGTCTGGAAAAGTAAGCTTGACAGTTGTACCTTGTCTTAGTCCCTCCTAGCTTTGTGTAAAGTACCTCCCCTAAATAAAAGGAAGGCGCAGAAAGAATCCAGGTGCATTACGACTGGCAAGGCGTGTGTTACAGCATGCAGGGGGCTCAGTCCAGCATTGCAACCATACTGCCTGTTTAGCCAAGATGTTTACTATGCAGGATATTATGGCCTTCATGGCTGAGATGTTTGCAACGCAGGATCTGCCTGATGCCAGTCCAGCATTCACCCTGGTTTGGGGTGCCTCTTTGTCTCTCTCTTTGTGTCTCTGTATCTCTTTTGTTATCTCTATCACCGCCAGGTATCTGCTTCTTGTGAACCGAACCCCTATGTCGAGGCCAGTCCCCGACACATGAGTTGGAATCCCTCGATGGCAGTGAGTTTGGTTTGATTTGGTGGGTAGGTCCATGTGTTTCTAGAAGAGTTCTCAGAACACAGTAAGTGGTCAATGAATTTTTTTTTTTGATTGTTGAAGGTTGTTGACAAGTATGTATGCCAAGCCAAGGATTCTGGACTTTATCCTGAAGGCAATGGCGAACCACTCTGGGGTTTCAGAATAGAAATGATGTGATGAGACTGAACACGCTGGGGTTTCAAGAAGGTTGCCATGACAGCAACGTGGGCAAGAAGCCTAAAGAGAAGCTGGAAGATCTATATGGAGGCAGCTGTTGCCATGGCCAGGCAGCAGGACAACAGAAATGGAAAGGTTCTCAAGACTTCTGACCAACTAGACCATATAAGAGGTAAGAACCTCAGGACAATGTTAACATTTCTAATGTGGGCACCAAGGGGGCTGTGTCACTGTGTTCAGAAATGGAGACTCCAAAAGGTGAAGGCAGAGACTTGGAAAGAGGCCCATCAGAGGTAGATGGAGATGTTTAGGAGGCCTGAGCACAGATAGGTGTCTCAGTTGGAAGTCACATCTGGGTTTGAGGAGTTGGTATGTGATGGTTGAAGCATGGGCATAGACAAGATCAAGAAAGACAATCCATTCCAGTTTGACTCTGTACAGTGCAGTGACTTTTGCAAAATAAACTTTCAGCTAAAGGATCACATATATTCAGAAAGGTATAAAAATCTTAAGCATAAAGTGCAATAAATTTTCACAAAGTGAACCCAGCTGTGTAACTACCATGCAGACCAAGAAGGAGAACATTACCAGAATCCCTGCAATGTAGTTTTCACTATCAAAGGCATTTACTGCCACACTCATAATGGCAGCTTAAAAGCTTGGAACCTTCACTTCTAACAGGAACCCGTTGCCACCAAATGACAGTGACCCTGCAGGACTGAGCAGAACTTCCCCACAGGCTTTCCCTGGATATAGTCTTTATGGTAGCAGACTGACACATTTTTCTCCCATAGAAGTGCTGATGGGTTTGAAGTGCCAACCTTTTGTTGCGCAGCTGTGCACTCAATCACTGTGCCACCAGACCTCCTTTTTTCCAAACAGTACACTGTCTTAAAATAAAACTCACCATGAAGAACCACAGAGGTGAGACAAATAATCACTTGCAATATCATCTCAAAATGTCCAAAACATAAGATTCCAGTGGTCTGCATTTTTTGTTATTTTGATTTTTGTTAAATTAAAAAGAAAAAAAAGGTCACCTCAAAACATTCTTTAAAGATGGTATATGAGACTCAAAGCAGAGTCAGATGATTTCAAAAGAAAGACCCTGTCCTGGGTGCTACAACAGAAACACCACAGTGGGTGCCTTTAACAACCCACCATTTATTCTCTTACAGGTTAGGACACTCTAAGTCCAAATTCAGAGGGCCATCTTTAGAGGAAGGCATTGTCTCTCTATTAGCTCTCGAGGAAGCTCCTTGTTTCCTTTCAGCATCTTCCCTTGGAGATCTGCCTTCATCTTGCCATCAGTCTTCTCCTGGGTCTAGGAGGTTCACAGCACAAGGACTCTGGGTCCCAGCTCTTTTTTTTTTTTTGGTTGGCACTGAGGCCCCTCCCTCCTCTCTGCCTGCTTCTATCTCCTTTTCTCTCTTTTAAAAGGTGATATACACCAGCCCCCAAGAAAACTGCCTTTATACCAGGTCTGTCTGTGACCTGAGTAAGGGTGTTGCAGTCCACCCTGATCCCCTGACATCTGATTGGCTGACCACCTCAGATCACATCATGTGGGAGGGTGTTACAACATTACATAACTGCCAAACCACTGAAATCATAGCCCAGCCAAGTTGACATATATTTTAGTGACACAAATCAATCTATGACAGACCCCAAAGCCTGAGCAGGTGCATGGAAGAGGTCCAGTGTGCAGTGTCCAGCACAGATGGCAGCACCCAGGAACACATCTGCACCTACCATTGCTGGCACAGCAAAGTGCTACACAGGCGCTGTTGCAGATGGACACATGGACAGCGACTGGTGTAGCAGGTGCCAGGGCCAGGTGTGGGTGGCAGGAGCCAGTGACGATGATCACTGTGAGGCTCCTGTGCTCTCGGCAGGGTGCCAGGCAACACTGCTTCCAGGAATCAGTCATGGCAGAGGGGTTGGAGGCAGGGAGAGGACCAGGTGATGGTGCCTCCAAGTAGCCATGCCACTGAAGTCTGGGGAAAACAAGATCATGTCCAAACATTCACCTTCTCCAAAGTTCTCATTCAGGTGTTCCCTCTCTGCAGTCCTATGAGTGGTGTTATCACTGCTCATGGCCGGGCTGTCTGATGGGAAATCCCTCCAAGGGGACTCTGGACTCATATACCTCATGGGTTTGTATTCAAGCTCATGGGTTTGTAATCATTTGTGTGAAGAAGAAAAACCCTCCAAGCACTAATTAGAAAGATAGAGCTGTTGTGTTTGCCTCCCGATCACCTTATCTTCTTTATTCAGTTCTTGAAGACTCAGCTATTAAAAGAAATTAAGTAATTCATCAAGCCATTTCAATTACCTGCTGCTGATAACATCAGATTACAATTAGCATCTACAAATGAACCAAGTGCCAACTGCCAAGCTGAAACATAAGCTAATTTACTGCTCCACTCTGCCTGCTGGAGATGGAACCTGGGGACCTGGCAGCCCGCACCCGCGTCATTATTCCAGCAACAGTTTCCTGCTGCCTTGCCTGCAAGCGTCCGTGGTGCCACCCTGACCAAGATTGACTGCCTGGCCGCCTCTGCAAGCAAATCACAGCTCCTTCTAAACAGCAATGTCTAGACAAGCAGGTTGACAAATCCTGACCGAAAGGAGAGAATAAATATTATTAATATTTATTAGGTGCTGATGGGTGTGGAGCACAGCACAGGATGCGCATGTCATAACCTTAATGAGTGCCTGAATCATTCTCGGCAAGGCCCCTGGTGCTCGATCAGAACAAGCTCCTGCTTTGGGTGATGCGCTCCATTCCTCATGCCTCCTTTCAAATGGGGGAAGGGCAGTCTTGTTACTTACTTTGGGATGTCAAAGAAAAAATGTGCTGCCTGCTCTAGGGCACGGTAATTTTGTTTTTGCATTGATGTTTTCCCTTTTTTGTGTGAAATGCAGAGGTTTGGTGGGCTGGTGTCCTCTGTTGTGGGCATTGTTAGACTTTGGCCATCTGTGTAGTCCCATCTGTTTCTCAAGCAGAAGAGCCAAGCATACAATACTGGTAAATGTCTAGGGCTCAGAGTGGGCGCATGGGCTGTGGGAGAAGAAAGCATGCAGACCTGCGCTTGGCTCTGCCGCCTTGAATGGCATGCACTGGGGCCGTTTCCTTCACGTGTGTGTACCCCGCAGCAGTTTGGAGTGAGAATTAAATGAAGTACTGGGTGTAAAGTACTTGACTCAGCAGCAAGTCAGGAATTGACAACAGCTTCTAAGGGAAAACCAAAGACAGGGCTCCATTCCAGCAGTCTCTTGTACCTGGGCATGAAGAGGGAGCATTGTGTCAAGATGGTCTATGACCCTACCGACGGCACTCCCTGTTTATCATCACCTCATGGGTTTGAGAGCTTGCTGGGTGTGCCATTTGCCCTAGACTAGTAACTTAAAGGTGGATGGTTTGAGCCCACCCAGCAGCACTGTAGAAGAATGGTCTGTAAATCTGCTTCCATAAAGATGACCACCAAGAAAGCCCTAAGGAGGACCACTCTGTGATACATGGCTCACCATGGTTTGGAATCAACCCGAGGGCAGTGAGGCTTTCGGTTATGGGTGGGGAGAAGGGCATCTTTGGCTTTTAGCCCAAGGTCAGGAGATCCTAACATGACTTCCATTCAGACCTACTTCACCAGTGGGAACGTGAGCCAGAGACCTGAAGTCTAGTTCCAGCTCTACCTCTAACTCTTAAGTGAGTCACAAATGTTCGTTAGTCTGGGGATCCTCAACAGTGAAATGGAATCATCATTCTTTCTCTCTAGGGTTGTTGGAGGAACAGATGAGTATTGTCAAACACAAATATAATGCCTTACTCGCTATACCAGGAACTTCTACGTGAGGTCTCACAGAGCCTTCAACATCCTGAGAAGTTATTTTTAAGGATTTCTACTGCAAAACACACAGTTGGTAAAAAATGACTACTATCTACAATTAAATGATTATATGCATTTAATCTATAAAATCCCACACCAACCCTACAGGGCAGAGGAGAACTGCTCCAGTTTTCCAAGGCTGTAGCAGTTGGTGGATTTGAACTGCTGACCTTTTGTATAGCAGCCCAATGTTTAACTCACGTGCCAAGGGGCTTCTTCAGGTATAAAGAGTATCTGTGTGCATTACATATACAGTGTGTAATATTATTCTACCTTTTCTTGGGAATTCAGAATTTCTGATTCAAATTGCTAGAAGTTAACTTTTAAATGTGATTTAAAATAAAAGTTATTGAGGTAATGTGTCTTGGGGTAATGTGTCTTGGAGACTAGAATTAGGACAGATTAAAGTCACCATTTCTGGTGACTATTGATAAGAAACACCGGTGGTGCTGTGGATTAGGCAAGAGGCTACTAACTACAAGGTTGGCGGTTCAAATCACCAGCTATTTCTCAGAAGAAAGACAAGGATGTCTGCTCCTATCAAGGTTTACAGTCTTGGAAACTCTATAGAGGGTCACTCTGAGTTGAAATCAACTCAATGGTAGTGGGTTGTGTGATTGGTAAATAAGAGGACTGTTGTTTGTTCACTACACCTGTTACCAAACTTTGACTCCACCACGTCTCTACTGTTGCTGTTGTTAAGTGCCATCAAGTCAGTTCTGACTCAGCGATCCTATTAAAGATTCCTAAGGAGTGGCTGGTGAATTTGAACAGTGAATATTGTGGCTAGCAGTCCAGTGCTTATCCTACAGCACTACACCAGGACTACCCACATGTCTCTAGGATAGTCCAAAGACACTGGAAAAAAAAGGCCAAATGTGCGATATTAGTAAGTCTTTTATACGTTGAGTCTCATGAGACTAAAAGCATCAATTTTTTTTTTTACTCACCTGGGCCTTAGTTTTTGCATTGGTAAAATCAATGAATCAGTTCATCTCTCTTTTTCAAAGGTTAGGGGTGGTAATTAAGCGCAGAAACAAATATAAATGTGACTCAGCAGATCTCAACCGATGTTTGCAGAATGAAAACCTGAGAGCTCCATGGAGGCAGGAACTATGTTGACTTTGTTTATGAAGTGATCACACAGTGCCTATCACATGATGAATATTTCATAGAGATTTGCTGTGGGAAAGAGTGAATGAGTATGTGAACAAATGAGTTAATGAACACTAGTCCTAGTCCTTTTCCTTCCTAAGTAGGCTAAGTTCTAGATCTAAAACATCTTTCTGATTCAAAAGGGACAGCTATGTTCAATTGTCTATGAGTCCCCATATATTTGCATAACTAGATATCTGAACTACACATGCATAGAAAGCATGTCCCATCTGTTGGATTTGACCTTAAACTAGAAACCAAAACAGCCCTGACAACAGATGTGAGTAGGAAGTAGCTCCTAATCTGCATAGATTCCAGGGCTATGTGGCAAACTAGCTGGTAGCCTTCATCCTAAAGTCAAAGGAAGGAAGGAATGAGATCAATCATCCTTCTACTTGTCTCCTTTCTCACTTTCTCAATTGTGTTTGATCTGAAATGGAGATGCCTGGTTCTCAATTTCTGCCTGGTTCCTTGGTTGAATAAGATGTGTGATTATTGGAGTGCGAAGACTAACTGAGCCTTACAAGCACTGGACTGCTAACTGCAAGGTCAACAGCAGTTCAAACCCACCAACTGTTACATAAGAGAAAGATGAGGCTTTCTGCTCCCATAAAGTTTTACAGTCTTGGAAACCCTATACAGGGTTGCTGAGGGTATAAAATGACTTGTTGGCAGTGGCTTTGAGTTTGGGTTTAGTCTAGAATAACATTATTTTCACAAGGAAGATGTGCTTAGGGAGTAGTCCAATAATTTTCTGTTCATATGAAAACTGCAGAGTCTAAATCATTTTTTTTTTTTTTTAAAAACAAATGAAAGCTGGATAGCAAATATTGAAGCATCCCAGATGCCAAAGGACAAAGACCATCTATATTGTCATCTTGACATTTTCCCTCTCTCATCTCCACAAGCTCAGTTCACTTCACCGTCAGCGGCGCACAGGAAGCTCCGAATGTCAATAAAAACACCTGGATCCCATTTACTCTAGCTTTTTAAAAAATCAAAATCAGAGGTGGGGAATCTTTTTTCTGCTAAAATTTATAACATCATTTGTTAGCCATAGAAAATTATCAACTTAAAAATTAACCTGCTGGATAGTACCCACTTGAGCTAGCTTCAATGGATGGATGATCAGAACTTGACTAGAGGAAGAAAGAAAAGGCAAATAAATAAATAAATAAATAAATAAAATTTTTTAATAACAAAAACAAGTGTAATTAACTACAATTTGATGAACTTGACCTATACTTATGAATGTAGTAGCTTAATATACCAACCAAGAGGGAAGTAATCTTCACAGCAAGGATCATTCCCATCCCCTCTGTACACAGCATTGATAAGGATGGGCAACTTAGATACTGGCTACTAAAATGGGGGCACTATAAAGGCACGAAGTGACTGGCTTATAAGTTTTCAAGAAGGAGTTTAGTTTCAGAGGGTGCAGGGGAAGGTAGAATCTCCACTGAGTGGTTTTCAACCTGTCTAGATGGGGCTGGTGAAAGGAGATGGGGATAAGGTTCTTGTGGTTAAATAGTAAGTAACTGTTATCATGACTGACTGCGATTGTTATAAAGGTAGAGGTTTTGTAGCAAAAAGAGGGGAGTAGTTGATCCTGCAGTCCAGGAGCAGAGGACCCAGAGACCATAAAGGGAGAAGAGTGGGAGTAGAGTGTGGGACCCTACTCAGAGAAGCAGCTACACCAGAGATGGAAAACGCTCTCTGAAGGAAATGCTACGAAGCCAGGAAAAAGGTAAATGTCTACACTCATACAGGTGCACATTCATATACGTGTTTGTTGTTGTTAAGTGTGTTCTAGCACATGGTTCTATATAGCGACCCTGTACTAGGTTTCTAAGAAGCAGCTGGTGGGTCTGAACCTCCAACCTTGTAGTTAGCAATCCAGTGCTTATCTTACAATGCCACACCAAGACCCCTCGCATAAACGATGTGAGGAGCATACATAAGGGGGTTTCAAAGTTCATGGAAAAAATCATTATCTTTTAATTCCATTTCCACAATTGTATTCTGCTGTAAAATAAGTACTGGACTGCCAACCAGAAGGTCAGTGGCTCAAACTCATCAGCTGCCCCTTGGGAACCCTAAACAGGGTCGCTGTGAGTCAGAATAGACTCTCTGACACTTAACAGCAACAACAATGCATATGTTTGCATTGGCATACGTTTATGTTCATAGCAAAAAAGATTATCACCAAACTCTTCCAAAACCAAAAGCAAAGCCAAACCCACTGCCATCAAGTTGCTTCTGACTCATAGTGACTCTATGTAGGGTTTCCGAGACTATAAATCTTTATAAGAGCAGACAGCCTCATCTTTCTCCCATGGAGCAGCTGGTAGGTTTGAACTGCTGACCTTGTAGTTAGCAGCCCAACAATTAACCCACAGCACCTTTGAGAAGTAGGACAAGGGGAAGGGAATAATGTAAGGAGGCAAACCTCTTTTTTCTATTCTATGCTGTTTTTGTACTATAAGTACTGCTTTTGAACATCTATGAAGTGGTACATTACAGAAACCAAGAGAAGCGAGAGTTTCAAGAAGGCAAAGTTAATAAAGTATGGCAAGTGCTGCCTAATAATTGGGGAAATAGAAGACTGTTGAAGGATGGATAACTCAGCCAGGAAGAGATTACAGTTGGTCTTTTGTCAAGGGACAAGATGACTTGCAGTGGTTTCAAAATAAATCGGAGGGATTCTGCTTCTAGTAATAAAGGAGCAGAGAGCTCCTTTCAGATGAAGTCTCTTGTAGATAACAGCTATAAACTTTGAACAAAAACAAAAACCATGGACATAGAACTTCTCTACAGGGTTTCCAGGGCTGCAATTTTTATAGAAGCAGTTTTCCACACATCTTCCTCGCATGGAGCAGGGGGTAAGCTTGAATTGCTGACCTTCCAGTGAGCAACAGAGCACTAAATCACTGTTCCTTTAAGGCTCCTCTTAAACCCAACCAAACTCAGTGCCCTTGAGTTAATTCTGACTCAAGGCAACCCTGTAGGATAGAGCCGAACTGTCCCATAGGCTTTCCAAGGCATCATCTTTCTCTCCGATGGAGTGGCAGGTGGGTTTGAACTTCTGACCCTGTGGTTAACAGCCCAACACCTAAGCTACAATACCACCAGAAAACCTTGCTAAAGGCACTGAAGAACAAGCTATTAAGAAACCATAGAGAGGCTGGGGCTGGGACTTGGAAGAAGGGAGCAGCACTGAATGAGTTTCCCATTTTCCAAATTCTCTTCTACCTGAGGGACAAGCCCCAGTTAGTGCCACATGGTCAGGCTAAAACTCAGGAAAACAGACACACAGTCTTGCTGGCTAAAGAACCAGAGGGAAAAAGGCCAGAGTGAGCATCAAGAGAGGCCTTAAATTCTGCAGACAAAATCTGTCCCACTCCTGGAATATGCTGGCAATGAAGAATATACACAACCAGGTTAAAGCAAAGAGACCTGACTAGAGATTTTTGCTGCTGCTGGTAGCATAGTGGTTACGTGTTGGGCTGCTAACTGAAAGGTCAGCAGTTGGAATCTACCAGCCACTCCATGGGAGAAAGATAAGGCTCTCTGCTCCCATAAAAGATTTACAGCATCATAAACTATACAGGGTCGTTGTGAGTCAGAACCAACTCAACAGCACACCATCACTACCCACCCACCACAGGGAAGACTGAGCTGGGAGCTTGAATTTGAGCCAAGTCGATTTCCTCGCAAGACAACAACAATATTAATTATGTTCAGAAATTATGAGCATATTCGAATCCAGACTATAAAATAGCTCTCTATATACAGTAGACAAGGCGCTCTGGTAGTAGTTACAAATTGGACTGCGAACCACAAGGTCAGCAGTTCGATACTACCAGCTGTTTCATGAGACAAAGATGAGGCTTTCTGCTCCTGTAAAGATTTACAGCCTCGGAAACCTTGTACAGGGTCACTATGAGTCGGGCCCAACTCCACAGCACATAACAACAACAACATATACAGTAGACACAATGTAGATATAATCTCAAATTATAAAAAAAATTATTAAAAAAAACACACCCACAAAAATCCAACACATTAAAATGTGACCTTAATAAACAGTGATGCATGCTTAATCTCAGAACAACAGGGTTCCGGGATACAGGGACTGAGGCATAGTTTGAATGGGTAAAAGAGGGGAAATAATGTTAAGATGCTTGGCTGTCTTATGAGGCTCCTGGTTTCCCTTGCCTACTATTGTAAAACACACACTTGGGGAGAGAAAAGAATAGCCAGAAACACCACTATAGAAAGCTTGTACATCTGTCTTCAGCTTATAACTAGTCGGAATACCTAAAATGGGGCTAGAACTTGCCCAGTGAAAGAGGCTTCCTGTGGAATCTTTGCATTGCATAAGACCTCAGGTGGAATCCTGATCCTCATTCAGAATCATCTGAGGTGGGAAATTTCCACTTGAAAAGACAAGCAGACCAGCCAAGAGCAGATAAGAGGAACAGAAGATACTTTTTGAAAGAAAAATCAGCAGGAAAAAAAAACAAAAACAAAACAATAATGGCAGCCTGATTGATTACTATAAGAACAAGCAAGTTGTTCACTGGGGAACCATCAAGGCATGCAATCAAGTTCCCTCAGGGCAAACCCCCTTCCAAGGCTAAAACTCAAAAGGAATACACAAGCTGGCATATAATCTTTCTGGTGACCATGCTGGCCTACTGATAAAGGGAAGTGGGGGCAAAACAGCAATGAAGCTCGGGGCTAAGTCTGACTACATTCAATAGACTCCTGTCAACCTGGATTGAGACCTGGTTGGCCAGCAGTATAGCGAGACCTGGGGACTCCTGAGCCAAGGGACAGGGACATGGCCACAGAGGACTAGAGCAGAGAGTGAAGCATCCAGTTGATATGAAGTGAGGGGAGATGTATAAGAACGCCCATACTTCTAGATATTACTCACTGGACCTAGCTTCAAAGGCTGGATGATCAGAACTCGACTAGAGGAAGAAAGAGGAAAAAAGTATAATCTGCTACAATTTGATGAACTTGACCTATACATATGGATGTAGTAGCTTAAAAGAGGGAATGAATCTTTACAGCAAGGATCATTCCCACCCACTCTGTATACAGGGTTAGGCTCAGCTATGTAAAGGAAGTGGGAGAAAGATGAGGCTTTTTGCTCTAGCAAAGATTTAAAGTCTTAGAAATCCTATCCAGGGTCACTTTGAGTCAGAACCAGCTTGAGGGCACTTAACAACAATAACAACACGTAAAGGAAAATATACTTGTAATAAATAAACCAAGCCTAGGAAAAAAATGAAAATGGAAATTTTGGAGCTAGAAAGAAAAAAGTTCTATATTGGAAATGAAAAAGAAAAATGCATTTGTGTAGTAAAGAGTTAACCTTGCCCAAAGAGAGGTATAGCCTTTGTCCTCAGCTCCTGGGAAATCATCTATCTCTAAGCCCTCGGGACGTCCTGGTAAGCTAAGAGTGTCTGTTTATATGGGAGCCATAGGCCATGCCAGCTTTTCTCTTCTAACAGTGGGATTTATTGTGGAGGCTGTGGACCACATGGTATCAGCTGAGCTTCTGGAGCAACTGGAAACTAAGGTCAACCACATGAACTGTCAACCATGTTCACATGCGCGATTCCCAATAAACTTTGGAAGCTAAGGCTGGGTGAGCATTCCTGGTTGGCAGTGCTCTGTGCAGATTGGCACCAGCATTTCTGAGAGGAAGAGTTAATGCTTTGCATGACTCCAATGGGAAGACAAGTGGAAACTTCACACTTGGAGCACTCTTGGACTCTGCCCTCTGTGTTCCTTCCTTGGCTGTGAGTATACAAACTGTCAGTTATGTGCATCCTTCTAGCAAATGATCAAACCTGAGGGTGGTCTTGGGGACTCGTGAATTTGGAATTGGTGTCAAAAGTGAGGTGGTATTGGGGAACTCTCATCACTAGCAGAGTTTAGCAGCAGATTGCAGATAGCAGAGGAGTTAGTGAACTTGAAGACACACTAAATTTGAGGAATACAGAGAAAAGGTACATCAATAAACAAAGCCTCGGTAATAGATGAGACAATATCAAACGGCATCCTTTAGATGTGCCAAGCTCTTATTTTTAGAACCTTCTTTCACACTTTCATATTCCATCAATGACATTCTATTCTTGACAAAATCTCACCTAGTCTTCAGTTCCACCTGGATCTAACCTCCTCCAGGAAGCTTTCCAGGCTATTCACAGACCTCAGGGTCTCCCTTCTAGGATTCCCATCATTAACATTCCTACAGGTACTGGTGTGGTGCTGCAGGATAAGCGGTGGACTGCGAACTACAAGGCTGGCATGTTCAAACCCACCAGCAGCTCCTCGGAAACCCTACACAGGCTTGCTATGAGTCGGAACCAACTCATGGGCAGGTCACTGTTGTCTTACAGATTGGTCTGATTTTCTCAACAAAAGCATAAGCTCTTGGAGGGGCAATAATTTTTTTGTAAGTTTCCATATCTCTTTAAGTAACCATCTGAGCTTCAAGAATATAGTAAAGATTCAATTAACACTAGTATGACCACGAATGAATACATGATGCTAAGAGCTTATTCCTATGGTTCCTATCTCTCTAAACTCTCATTCTTATCATACCGATCTTCAGAGCATCTTTAGGGATATGCAAGGCTTTCTCTAACAACTGTACTCAAAAAAACATATGGATAAGATGAGCACCAAGGAGAGAGGGGAGGGAGGGGCAGTGCTAAAATATAAATGAGATGTATGTGTTTTGGCTTGGTAGGTCACATGGGAGAAGGAAACTGAGTTGTATGTTCTGCTAAGTATACAGGTGTACCTGATAAGTATACAGGAATACCAACAAGGCCACCTATTCCTTGTCCTCTCCCTATGCTAAAATCCAATCTGGGACTCTGGGGCACAAGGATGAGTTCAGATCATACTTCCAAACACACCTGCACTTTCCATGCATTATGATTAGCCACATAACAGGCTCTTCTAAAGGCAGCTCAAGTTACCAATTACTTATTGTCTCTTGTCATTACACTGAAACTCTCTCCCAAATTACTAAATTTCTTACTTGTCATGGAATACTATATACCACAAAACTGTGGATGCAATTTGATGTTATTTAAGCAGATCTTTCACAAAGATAATTTTGCATTTATATACTAAACCGATCAATATAATTTGTGATGTCACAGTTTTGAGAAACACACATACACACATATTTCCTGTGGGGTTAAATTTATCAAGTAAAGAAATCCCTTTCAATCAAAACCCTTTAAAATTCCCTTCCACTGATGGTTCTGAGGAGCTTCCCTTTCATTGTAAGCAACCATAGCTTTCTAGCCTCATTTCATTCCCCTGCTCTCTAATTAGATAAACCCGGTGGCCTTTCTCTCTGGACAGATTAAAAGGTTGGGTTGCTTTGTTTTTTCAGGCTTTCAGAGTTCTAATCCCTCAGAGGACTCTGATGACAGGAAGAATAGTGTGAGTTAGAGCAGGCAGGCTCCAAGGAAATGTTTCTGAAGGAAACATACAACATACACAGTGGGGAAAGGCTAGTGAATACAAACACACAGATGCCTGCAAAAGGCAGAGGGTGATCCCAGCTGTTTCTAGTCCACAGCACTGGCCCTGGACCTAGCTGGCAACCCTGTTCTTACCCAGGTTGGAGGATGCTCGCCCCTCTGCAGCCCGGTCCTTGAGAGTCTCAGCAATGCCCAGCTGCTGCTCGTGGTACTGCTTGGCTCTCTCCAAATCCTGCATGCACCTGGCAGCGTGGCCCAGGCCAGCATAGGCCCGCATCTCAATGGCCTTCTCCATCAACTCCTGGGCCAGCTCCAGCACGTAGTTGTGGTAAGACATGGCCTTGTCAAAGTTCCGCCGGTAGTGGTAGGCACTGCCCAGGTTGCTGTAGGCCCGGGCCTCTTCTCGCTTGTTGCCCAGGTCCTTGGCGATCTTCAGGTGCTGCTCGTGGCACTGCACGGCATTCTCAAAGTCACCCATGGCGATGTACACGGCGCCCATATTGCCGAGCTCCCGGGCTTCTGAAAGTTCATCTTTGGATTGCTTGGCGAGGAGCACACACTGCTTGTGACTGGCCAGGGCATTCGGGTAGTCTCCAATGGCCGTGTACACGTGACCCAGACTGCTCAGGGCTGACGAAGCTGCCTGTGGGGAAAGGATTAGGCAGAGAAATAGAAGCACATCAGAGAAGGGCTTTGGGTTTGTTTCAACAGATAACAATGTTATGGGTGTCTGCCTGGAACTACGCAATCTGATTCCTAAGGGTGTTTCTATCAGTGGCACACAGACTTCTACAGAATGGATAAAGAGCACATCCAAATAGCAAGTGCCTCACAAAGACAATGGTATACTCATCAGCAGCTTGCACTGCCTCATCTCAGCAAAACATGATGTATTCTATATAAGCAACATCTTAGTGTAAAGATGCTTTCCCATTTCTGAAATGAATTAAGGTACCCTATCTCTGTGGACACCTATTAACCTCTGTAATATAAAAACATGCTGAGGAAAAAATCGAAACAAATGACTACTTTCAAAAGCACATAGAAATTCAAAAGAGAGAACAGGGGTTGGCTTTGGCCTTCTTGGGCATTAGCTCTATACTTGTTTTCTCCCAAAGCAAATGGACATACTGATGATTGTGGAGAGACGTACACTGCTGACTGATACTTTTGTGACCCCAATGTGGCTTCATCAGTGCTGGCTACTGAATAGGATTAGTCCCCAAGGAGAAGAACAGATGAGTTGCACACTAGACTTTTGAATGGGGTGTGATCTCCATTAAAACCCACCGTTCCTTCTTGGGCTTACACTGGTGCTTCAAACTGAACTTTCTTGTCAAGATCTTCTGATCCTAGCTTTTCTTGATGCTGTCCTTTCTAGACCCTTCCCACTGCTTGCTACTCATCCATTCTTAGCTCAAAGAAGAGAATCTACCCACAGCCATCAAGCTGATTTTGATTCATAGAGATCCTATATAAGATTTCAAAGATAGTTACTCTTTATGGGAGCAGATAGCTTCTTCTTTCTCCCTCAGAGCAGCTGGTGGGTTTGAACCACTGACCCTGCCCAATGCCTAATCCACAGTGCCACCCAAACCAAACCCACTGCCAATGAGTCAAGTTCCAATTCACAGCATCCCTATATAGTGTTTCTGAGACTGTAAATCTTTATGGGAATAGACAGCCTCATCTTGTCTCATGCAGCAGCTGATGGGTTTGAACTGCTGTCCTTGCAGTTAGCAGTCCGCTGCTTATCCTGCACCACCACCAGTGCTCCTTAAAGAAGAGTACAGGGACCCTTTGTGACCTAAAGGTCTTAATCAAAAAAGTTCTATATAAGTGTAGTGAGCCAAGTAAGAATAATAAACATAACAAAGATGCCAACACAGGTTCTAGAATCTCACCCAGTACACAGCCCTAGAGTCTAGTCTTCAGTTTCTAACTTTTCTGCAGAGATGTAAAAGGGGAATTATGCTGTACCCTTTCTGCTCTTCTGATTCTAAAGGTTGGAGGCTTGCCGGCCTCTCATCATATTGTTTCTTCAGTGACAACCACATAGCCTGTTGTTCATGTTCTCTCTCTTCCTAAGGTGAACATGGGGCCCTGGCAGAACAAAGGGTGTGTGGGCTGTCACAAGCAGGTAAGTGATCTTCCCAAGGGCCCCGGGCTACAGTGTAAAGAGTACGGCCTTTCTTTATGAGATGCAGTCTACGTCTGTGCGCTTCAGAACACTTTTATAAATATTTTATAGATGTGAGTGATTTGCTACCTTATTTCTTCGCCTGTGAAACAGCAGTCCTTGATCAAAATAAGTGAAGAATGACCATCTTTATGGTGCTTGCAAATAGCGTATTTTTAAGTTGCCTTTTTTCTTTTCTTTTTCATTTCACAGATGTTCCAACACAAGATTTAAATAGAGAAGAAATAAATGCCTAGAAATGTACTCTGTTGTTGTTGATTTTTTCTGAGTGGTGGAGAGCAGAATCCATTCCCAGGGAAGTCACAAGGCTGGAGTGGTGTGACTGTGGCAGGCGCAGTGGTGATGCCATCTGAGAGCATGCCTCATGGATGGGTACAGGCCCCAGGTTCCCTCCTGGCAGCCTCTCTGGGACTATCGGGTAGGACACTGGACATGGGCCATTTTCCTGTCCCCTCATTTGCTTCCTGCCCTGCCCTCTGAACCCCTGTTGACAATCCTTTACTCTTTGGCTGCAGCCCCTGGGAATCACCTCTTTCTTCTGCTTCAGTGCATGGCCCTTCCCACCTCACCTTTTGGGGATCTTGTTCCCTGCAAGCTGGGCTGGGATGCAGTCCACAGACCTTTGTTGCCTTCAAAGTAGAACATGTTGTTGTTAAGGGCTGACGAGTCAGTTCCGACCCACAGCGGCCCTGTATAGGGTTTCCAAGGAGCAGCTGGTGAGCTTGAATGCTCATGGACAAGCAAAATGGAAAACTAAAGGAATTTGCTGATGAACTTTTTGAAACCCCCTTGTACAGGCTCTTCCCCAAGGGCACAAGTATAGCTAAGGGGTAGACATACCATCAGAACCATACAGCCCTTGACTAGCTCTCTCTCTGAGCCTCAGTTTCCACTCAGATGTTTCTGTCTCCAGCAGCAAGCCAGAAACGGAGTGTTTTCTAACCCAGTCATGAGCCTCTAGCAAATGTGCAAACCATCAATAATTCATTTGTTGTTGTGATGTGCCGTGGAGTCGGTTCCGACTCATAGCGACCCTGTACAGGGTTTCCGAGGCTGTAAATCTTTACGGGAGCAGAAAGCCTCATCTTTCTCCCGCAGAATGGCTGGTAGTTTCAAACTGCTGACCTTGCAGTTTGCAGCCAGATTCATAACCACTACACTACCAGAGCTCCTTAATAATTCACTAGATGGTTCCAAATAGATCTGGTGTAGGCAATGAGCCCTTGGGTACTGCAGGGGTTGGGTTTATAAGTCTCAACTCACACAGTGCCCCAGGAAGCACTGTTCTAGGGGCTCTGGCTTATAGGTAACTCCAAATGACAGTCCTGGGAGTTTCTGCCTCTGGTTGTTCACTTCTTGGAAAGCCAAGGAGACAGAGGCAC
Source organism: Chrysochloris asiatica (assembly GCF_000296735.1). Lineage (NCBI taxonomy): Eukaryota > Metazoa > Chordata > Mammalia > Afrosoricida > Chrysochloridae > Chrysochloris > Chrysochloris asiatica. The sequence continues at coordinate 4,192,166 of NW_006408646.1, forward strand.
TCAGTTTCTGAAGCACACTAAACAGAAGGAAAGGGAAAATTTGAACATTTCCCTGGTGGCTGCAGGGGAGAGAAGAAGACTGATTGTACTAGCTCATCCCTGGCTTCCTTCTGTTACCAGGCAGTATTGTCAGCTGGATCTGCTTGTGGCGGGCATCCTGGAAACCAGCATCTCTAGAAACAATGATGTGATTTATGATGCTCCTGCCATAGCCTCTGAAATTCAAGAGGCAGCTTGATGCAGTCTAAGAGTGGAACAGGATTTACTGATTGTGGAATGGCATTTCACTTTGTCACCCTCCTCTTTCTCTGTTTGCACAACATTGCTGATGAGAATACTATCCAGACTTCACAGAGCTGGGCTGGGGTCAGATGAAACAGTGTCTGTGAGGGCCCTTTGTAAACTGTAAAGCACTCTCGGAATGCATGGCTAAATTGTGGATGGATGGTTTATGAGTGCAAGCTGGCCTTGCTGAGCTCTGTTACACCAAGCGGAAGATGGTAACTCAAAACATCAGTCTTAAGACCAAACATCTATATTCCTTACAGTTGCCACAGGAAATACAGTCCGGTGTTTTACAGCCTGTGGGCAAATAACATGTGATAGTATTTATCAGCTAAGTGAATTACAAATTATTCACTTGTCTTTGTCCCTGTTCTTGTAGAATAAGCTGAGATCTGAAACATGGTTTCAGGCTGTTAATGAGAATCTGAAGATTCTATCTACGGGGAATCGCAGGCCCCACCTCAAGCAGATGCTGTACTTGCCAGCGAAGTTCACACTGCTTTTGTGTATTAATCTCTCAGAGAGTTTTGTGCTAGAATAGCAGCAGCTGCTGCCCACAATGGAAGCATTCTGGAACATCTGTATTTGAATACTAAAATGCAAACAGTTACGAGAACAAACTATCTGGCTGGAGCAAGACAATGTGCTTCTCTTTCTGCTACATATAAATGGCTTGTGTATTTGCTAAAGCATAGTTTCCAGTAGGTTACCCCTGGTTCTGTTTCCTGAATATTTGCAGAACTGCTTTTGACAGGTCAGTTTCATGGGACATGGAGCTAGAGTAGGAAATATACTCATCTTTCCTGAAATCACCTTTCAGAGTTTTTAGTTTGAGAAATGAGAGAGACATTTAAAACGCTCAAACTATATTAAATTGATGAGCTTTAGGCTGAAGATGCTCTTAGTACCGGTAGCTAGTCCCAGAAAATCTGCTTTTCTTCTTTACTGCCCCAGTTCCACAAGTATCCCCTGATAGTTCAGGGCCCATGAATCCATGATCTGGTTCAACCACTCATAACCTGGGAGGTAAGAGGAGTGGAGGAAAATGTGGATGTGCTCTGGAACCAGGCATGCATGGGCTCAAACAATAACTCGTCATCTTGTACAAAGTATGTAATGTCTTAAGGCCTCAGTTTCCTTGTTTGTAAAATGGAAATTATAATACCTGATAGTGCCTTAATGGGTACAGACAGTCCCCAAGTTACAAACATTGGACTTAGGTACCCACCCCTGTAAAGACTTCCATCTCCCTCCTGGGCCCCTGGGTCAATGCTAGGAGGAAATGACGTGTTGCTGCCTGGTTCATCATGGCTCAAGATACTCGATGGTCCACAGAGTTCTGAATTCCCTTGCCCAGCTGCATAGTCCCCTGACCCCACCACACCACACTGACCTGCAATGATCAGGTGATTCCTACTCTACTTCCGCCTATCTCAGTGACATCTATCAAAACATTGTTATTCTAATAATTATTACTGCAGTGTGATGTTAAAGATGTTTTAATATAGCTACAAGTATTTCTTTAATTTTTTTAAGCATACAAAGGTACATTAGATAGCATATACTAAGACAAACATTTGAGTAACTGATGTTAGATACGAACTGCATCTAACTGTTTTGACTTCTATACAAATTCAACTTTAAGACAGATTTAGGCTTCAAGGCCAAGTGGGATTCATACCAGGTATACAACATTAGAAAAACAATCAATATAAACCACTATGTTAAAGTAAATAAATAAAGGAAATAAATCACATGATCATGTCAGCTGATGCTGAAAGACCATTTGATAAAATCCAACACCCATTCCTGTTTTTAAAAATCTCTGCAAAGTAGGAAGAGAAGGGACATTCCTCAGCATATTTAAGGGAATATGTACTCCCGTAAAGATTTACACCCTAGGAAACCCTGTACAGGGTCGCTATGGGTCGGACCCGACTCGATGGCACTTAACAACAACAACAACAACATGTACAAAACCAACAGCCAACATTATTCGCAACGGAAGGAGACTGAGAGCATTCTCCTACAAATGAAACCAGACAAGGATGCCCTCTATCACTACTCCTACTTAACACTGTACTGAAAGTCCTAGTCTGGACAGTAAGTCCAGAGAGAAATATAAAAGGCATCCACATTGCTAAGGAAGAAGTAAAATTGCCCCTATGTGCAGATGATGATGCAATACATAGAAAATTCCAGAGACCATCTCAAGAAGAAAACTGGAACTAATAGAAAGATTTAGCAAAACCTTAGGGTTCAAAATCAATAAGATCAGTCGGATTCCTTTATAACAACAACAACAACAAACTGCCAAAAGAAAATAAGTCAGTGTTTACAACAGCCCCCAAATAGACAAAATACTTAGGAATAAGCCTAATCAGAGATAAAAAAAGATTTAAAAAAAGAAAGCTACAAACATTACTACAAGAAACTAAAAGAGACCTATATAAATGGCAAAATATGTTATGCTCATGAACTGGAAGAGTTAGCATGTGAAAATGTCAATACTACCTAAAGCAATCTACAGATAGAATGCAATCCCAATCCAGATTCCATGAACATTCTTTAGGGAGATGGAAAAACTAAACACTAACTTTGTATGAAAAGCAAAGAGATCCTAAATAAGCCATGCACAACTGAAGCAGAAGAATAAATAAGGAGGTCTTATGCTTCCTGGTTTTAAAACCTATTATACAACTACAGTAGTCAAAACAGCCTGGTACAACAACAGAAAAATAAACCAACGGAACAGAATTGAGAGCCCAGAAATAAATCCATCCACTTATGGACTTGACCACTCGTCTGTCAGTTAGTCATACTGTGATGTTGTGCTGCTGTGATGTTGGACGCTATGCCACAGGTATTTTAATGACCAGCAGGGTCACCCAGGGTGGACAGGTCTCAGAGGACCTCTTTAAAGTTTTTAAGAGCTAAGATGTCAGTTTGAGGACTAAGGTGTGCCTGACCTAAGCTATATATTTCCAACAGCCTTATAGGCATGTGGAAGTTGGACAGTGAATAAGGAAGACCTTAGAAGAATTGATGCATTTGAGTTATGGTGTTGGAGAAAAATATTTAAAATACCATGGACTTCTAGAAGAACAAACCAATTTGTCTCGGAAGAAGTATAGTCAGAATGCTCCTTAGAAGTCAGGATAGTGAGACTCTCTCTCATGCTTTGGATATATTATCAGGAGGGGCCAGTCCCTGGAGAAGGACGTCATGCTTGGTAAAGTGAAGGGACAGCGAAAAAGAGGGAGGCTCCCAATGAGCTGGACTGACACAGTGGCAGCAGCAATGGGCTCAAGCATAAAAATGATTGTGAAGATGGCACAGGACTAGGGAGTTTTATTATGTCTGTTGTGCACAGGATGCTATGAGTTGGAAGCAATTCAGTAGCACCTAACAACAACAACAAAGGAAAATTCATCTTAATTAAAGGGTCAAAATCCATTAAACGGGAAAAGATAACCTCTTTTTTATTTTTTTTAAAACTTTTTATTGTGAATTGAGTGAAAGTTTACAGAGCAGACCATCAGTTTCACATTCAACAAATCATATACTTTGCTTCATTATACAGTTGCAATCCTCTCCATGCACCAACAGTTAACAGCATTTACCTCTATTCATTTCAACCACTGCATTCCTCCCTGTGTCTCCCACCACCCCCATCTTTCCTCTGCCAACCTCCCTCCAGTTGTATATCGCCTGCCCCATCACCTATGTCAATGTGTGTCTACCCTCAAGCACATGTATAGAAAAAACACTCAGGGATACATAATCATTTAAACAACCACTGGGCATATTCTGGAAGCCAATCTCCTGGCTGCAATCACACAGCCTTTGTCTTTCCATGAGTCTAGAGTCCTCAGCTGCTCTATCTGTCCATGTTATCACCTCTGCTTCCACCTCTGGTGTTCCTGCTTCTCTGCTTAGGGTCCCACATTCAGCTCATGCAAAGATAGCCTCTTTCACAAATGTTGACAAAAATGGATATTCATTTGCAGGAAGGTAAAACAAGACCTCACCTTATATAAAAAAATGAACTCACAATAACTAAAAACCTATATGGAAAACCTAAAATTATAAAGATTATCAATTAGGGGTCTTAATTAATGGCATAAACAGACCACCAAACACAACCCAAAATACACAAACAGCAGAAGATAAACCAGATGACTGGGACCTTCTAAAAATTAAATATTTATGCACATACAAAGAGTTCTCTGAAAGAATTGAAAGAGAACCTACAGAATGGGAAAAATATTTGACAATAACATATCCAACAAGGAACTAATTGCTAAAATTTATAGAAAATGTCAACATCTCAACAAAAATAAGACAAACAATCCAATTTTAAAAATGGGCAGAGAGAGAACAAACAAGATGGCGGATCGGGTGGACTTGTAGCAGAGAGCTCCGCCAACAACAACACAAAATACCCACCCAAGCAGGTTCAGGGGATGGTCCCAGAACTCTGAACCACATATAAAGGAATACTTAGAAGGTTGGAAGGCTCACAGCTGGGGGAATTTGTG
>NW_006408646.1:4200116-4220340 GCF_000296735.1 Chrysochloris asiatica
AACAAGTTATATGAATTGTTGAATGAGAAACTGATGATGTGCCCTGTAAACTTTCACTCAATCCACAATAAAAGCCTTAAATTAAAAAAAAGAAAAAAAAAATGGGCAGAGAGCATGTACAGACACCTGACCCAAGAAGACATTGAAATGGCTAACAAACATTTGAAGAACTGCTCATGACTATTAGCCGTTAGAAAAATGCAAATCAAAACAACAATGATATATCATTTCACCCCACAGTAATGTTGTTATTGTTAAGCACCAATGAGTTGGCTCTGACTCATAGCGACCCTGTATAGGGTTTTCAAGGAGCAGCTGGTGGGCTTGAACTGTATCCTACAGTGCTACATTAGGACTCCACCCCACAATAATAACAAAGTTCAGTAAGACAGACAACAAAAAATGCTGGTGAAAATGTAGAAAGATTAGAACTCTCATACAATTCTGGTGGAGCTATAATATGGTGCAACCACAGGAAAATGATATGGCACTTAATAAGTTGGCAAAAGAAATAACATTTGATCCAGCAATCTCACTATTAGGTAGATGTCTAAAGAGATAAGAGCTGGGACATGAACAGATATATGTACACCCATGCTCATTACAGCACTATTTCAATATAGCAAAGAGATAGAAACAACCGAAGTGGTCATCAACAGATGAATGAATAAACAAATGATAGTACATAAAAACAGTGGAACACTACCCAACATTATAGAATAACGAAGAATTTGCAAAACACTTCAGGACATCAATGAACCTGGAGGACATTATGCTGAGTGAAATAAGTCAATCATAAAAGAACAAATACTGTACGTATTCACTATTATAAAATGTTAAGGCAAGGTTTACACATAGAAAAAAAAAATTGATGGTTACCAGGGATGGAAAAAGAGGGGAGAGAAAATCACTCGATACCAGTAATTTGTGAGAAGGGAAATGCAACACACAGAATACAGCAAGGGGGTGGTCAGTACAACATCACTAAAGGAAAGGAGGACATGAAGAAGTACACAAGAGTTACAGACAACAAAGTTAAATGCTATTACATGCACAAGTCTACATTGTCAAAAACAACAAACATTAGTCTACAAGCGGATTCATAAACAGCCAAGGCGAACAAGTAGGATTAGGTGAAATGTATTACACTCACTGCTATGTGTAAGTTTCACAAGTGATATTTTTGCATACATACTTACATGTGCTGTATATCCATGTTTATATTAAAAGCAAAAATGGGGCAAAGGTATGTAAACTTCTTAGCCATAACCAAACATTTTGAAGGAATGAGTTAGTGAACCAAGAAGTTTGGAACCAAATTAACAAGGGACATCGAAGTCAACAGACATAACATAGTTAATTGATGATTACCTATATCCTACTTGGATGTACAGGATTATGGTCTTAAAAGCTTGTAATCAGTCATCTAAGTTGCTTTCTCCTCAAATAGAGCAAAAAAAAAAGTGAAGAAAATCAAAGACGAATGGGAACAATCAGTCCGAAAGACTAATGGACCACATGAATCTCAGAGTCAATGATCTAAGACCAGAGGGACTAGGTGGTGCCCAGCTACCACTGCTGACCACTCTGAAAGGTATCACAATAAGAAGTCCTGAATTGAGTGGGAGAAAAATGTGGAACGAAACTCAAAATGAAAAAAAAATAAAAAGAGCATGCTGACTAGTCTGACAGATGCCAATGGAAGCTCTGACACTGTGGAACCTTAGTCACGCTTCACGCCTGGAACTGAACTTACCCCTATGGCTTAACTCACAGCCAATAATATATACGCTTATAAGGGGAACAGTAACACCAGGGAGGCATGCACTCCCTAGAACATTAAGCCTCCAAGATCAAAATGGTAGTATTTTCCCAGGAGAAATCCTGGTGTGGTACTGTGGGCTAATTCATCAGACTGCAAAGTCATTTGAACTGCAAGGCTGGTGGTTCCAGCTCACTAGCTGCTCCTTGGAAACCCTATACAGGGTCACTATGGGTTGGAATCGACTCAACAGCACTTAACAACAACAATGACTTCCAAAGGCTGGAATGAAAGGAAAGCAGGATGGATGGAAATGACAGACACAGGAAGGAAGCTGAAGAGTGTAGTTACATTACAGGGACTGCTGATTATTCCAAACATAGGCACTCTGAAAAAGACAAATTATGGAGTCAGTGAAAAGATCAGGGGTTGCCAGGGATTGAAATGTAAGCATGGACTTACTTGTGCTTACTTACTATGGTGGTGGTGGTGTGTGTCATGGACTTGATTCCTACTCATAGTGACCCTGTATAGGATTTCTGAGGCTATAATCTTTACGGACTCCTGGTGTGGCGCTATAGGATCAGCACTGAACTGTGAATCACAAGGTCAGCAGTTCAAACCCATTAACTGCTCCTCAGAAACCCTACACAGGGTTGCTATGAGTTGGAACCCATTTGGTGGCACGTAACAATAACAACCTTTATGCAGTCCCTGGTGCAGCACTGTAGGATAAGCACTGGGCTGCAAGGCTGGTGGTTCAAACTTACCAGCTGCTTCTTGGAAACACTCTAAGGGTCACTAAGAGTTGGAACTGACTCGACAGCACTTAACAACAATCTTTACAGGAGCAGAAAGTCTCATCTTTCTCCCGAGGAGCACCTGGTGGGCTCAAACTGCTGACGTTGGGCTTGTGTTTGGCTTTGCTGTGGAGGGTTGCCGTAAGTCAGAACTGATGGATGATACCTAACCACAACAGTCTTCACTAAAGCCAACTGCCACAAATTTCTTCCTTACAGCGGTTGGTGGGTTCAAACTGATAACCTTTCAGTTAGCAGTTAATTGCTTAACCACTGCCCCACCAGGGCTCCTTTTGCTGTTGTTGTTAAGTGCCGTTGAGTCGGTTCCGACCCATAGCGACCAGACCTGTATTAATCTTGATACAATTTACCTAAATCAACAGTTACTCAAAAACAAACCTGTACTTGTAGATGGAGGATACGGCATCATGTTCGGTGACATCTATACATTTCCTGAAGTCTGAACTGACATAAATGCCCTATTTAATAAATGGTATTCTATCCTAGGAGTTGTGGTGTGGTACTGTAGGATAAAGCACTCAACCACAGGTCAGTTTGAATCGCTAGTGGGGCGGTTCAAACTCACCAGTCACTCCAAAGAAACCCTACACAGGGTTGCTAGGCATTGGAACCAACTCGATGGCGCTTCACAACAACAACAATATTTTATGGTAAGAAGTTTTGGCAGCACAGTGGATTGAAAGTTGGGCTGCTAACCCAGAAGGTCGGCACCAGAAGCTCCTCAGGAGAGTTTGCCTGCTCCTGTGAAGATTCAGTCTTGGAAACTGCAAGGAGAAATTCTCTTTATAGAGTTGCTATGAGTTGGAAGTCGACTCCACAGCAATAGGTTTTAATCTACCCTGAGAGTTTAACCCTTTATCAGCAACTGAGCAGATAAACAAGTGTTGTATAAAAGGTTAAACAATGGTCCTGAACTTCTAGAGGTGTTTATTCAATAGTAATACAAATCCAACTCAAAAAGAAGAATCCATAAAATGTCAATCTGTGTTGTTGAGCATACTGACCACACCCCTACCCAACCTCATCTTTACAAGGACCAATGGGAAAAGGTCTTTCAGCTCTCTGTGCTTTTTCAAAGTAACTGTTGTTTCCATCATAACAAAAATCATGGAAGTAATCACATTTCCCTCTGCTTCAGCTACCAGGGATCTCACAAGATGCCAAGGCTCCCTTTAACAGCCAGGCAGGATGCTACAATATGTACAAGCTCCGCCCTGCCACAAGCCTATGATCTGAAACCTCTCGTTATTCTGACTCCTCCTCCTTTAATGTTTTGCTTTCTGGATCCACAAATCTTTTTTTTTTTGATTAGTGACAAAGCAAGTCAATAAAACACAAACCACAAAATAGTTAAATACTAAGGATCTTGGTACAGAGAAAGCTTCATGAATGAGACCTCTAGCCATTATGAACTCATGGCCAGAGTCTTCAGTGGAATCAGAGGCTTAAATATCACACAAACAGGGAACATTTTAATTACATGGTATTTAATAATCTGAAATTATTTCCACACTGTACATGCTCAAAAATTGTTATCAGGTTGGTTGTAATCAACTTAACCAGTGTGTCCCAATGCCCAAATCTACAGTTGGAGGGGTATTCTCCAGTGGGAACACAAAAGGAATGATTTGCACACTTTGTGTTCTATCCTAATAGTTGACAGAACTAAGAGAGATTTTCCAGGGCAACCATCCTATCGGCCTTTCTAATACTGTGGGGCTTGAGAAGCTTTCATAGTAATTATTTTGATCAAAATTATATTAGGGTTGGAAGAATAATGCAATGGCAGAGAGATCTATTACCCAGACCGAAGAACTGCTATCACAGGTGATAAATTATTGATAATGCCCAGCATTAATACAGCAATGTTTTCAAACCCAGAATTTGTAAATGTCTTTTGCAGATGCAAATTAACAGATTAATAGGGAAACAAGCTTTCTGGTATGAGAAGCTGGGATGACAGATTAGCTATTAAGAGCAATTTATAGGTCATAAGATATGAAAGTTGGCAAGAAACACTACCTCTGCTGGCTCTATAAATAGGAAAGCTGCATTTAGTTTCCCAGGGGTATTCCTGTTAGACATTTTAATCATACCATAAAAACTGCCAGAATTTATAATGATTTTATTTTTAAGAAAACTTGAAGCTCCCCGTAAACCTGATACAATACAACAGGCATCTGTGCTATGTGCTGGAATGCCAAGCTGCAGTCAATTGAAGAGTGTTCTCTGCTTCCTTGTGAAGGACTATAAATGGTGGGGCTGGGGCTGGATGCCAGAGGAGAGAAACGTTCCTCCCTAACATCATCTCCTTCAGGAACCCTAATGGGGCAGTGGGTTTACGTGTTGGGCTGCTATCCAAAAGGCTGAACCCACCAGTTGCTCCTCAGGAGACAGATGAGGCTGTCTGTTCCCCTAAAGACTGACAGCCTCGGAAACCCATGGGGCAGTTTTATTCTGTGCTACAGGGTCATCAAGTCAGAATCGGCTCAGAGCAGTGGGTTAACATCTCCTCCAGGTTACTAAGGATTTGCCTGCCTCTTTCACATCCTAATACCTTCCATGGTAGTCACATGCTATCCATCTAGGAAGACTCTCCACAAAGAGCATCAATCAGTCTTTGAAGTTATTTGATCACTTAACAATGACCAAGTAAACACCTCCTCAAGCTTTACTAGAGTTGAGTTTGGTTGGAGGTTAACCCACTTATTCACTTGAAATAATCAGTTTATTTAATATAAGTTTTGGAAACTTCTCTCCCAGTCTCTTTTTCCCTTGCTTCCACCTTTCAGCTTGATTTGGAAGAAGCAGTACACAGAAAATGGAGTCTCAAACGACTTTTCTATACTTGAGTTTTTAAATAATTTGCCCTGGATTAGGAGACAAATGAAGGGCTTTCCAAAAGTTTGTGGGAAAACATCATTTTTCCATGAACTCTTTGAACAACCAAAACTGTTCCATGTCACACTTGCCAGCCAACCTGAATTTCAGTGGGCTATGAAGCAGTGCTCTGTAAGGGGGTACTCAATCACCCTTTGGTGACAGTATCAACACTGAGTCATGAAATCTGGTTTGGGCAGGGCAGGGTATAGTGGAGAAACTTGGAAATACACTCATTGTGCATGAACTCGCATGTGAGGAGCAGAGGGGATATTTCTAGCAGAAGAAAAGGACAGTTCATCTGCAGAGGACAGCAGACAGCAATACATTATTACTATGCTAATTTTTATTGTGACTTGAGTAAAAGTTTAAAGAGTACATTGGTTTCCCATTCAACAGTGCATACACACTCTGATTCCCGACACTGATTGCCCTTCCCACAATGGAACCATCCGCTACCCACTTCTTCCCTGTTGCCCGTTTCCATTCTATCCCTTCCTGCCTTCTGAGCTTTTATCTCTGGGCTAATGCTGCCTTTTTGGTTTAGTACAGCTGGTTGTTCTGAGGAGTACTTACTTCCTTGTTGTTACTGCTCACCCTATATGCCTATTGTTTGGCAACAACGGGCTCAAATATAGCAATGGTTGTGAGGATAGCGCAGGACCTGGTAGTACATCACTCTGTAGCACACAGGGTTACTGAGATGGAACTGACTCCATGGCACCTAACAACAACAACATTGTTTGGCTGAAGGTTGGATCATGGGGATGACTTCAATTTTAGGATTCATTGGTGACTAAGGGTCACAGTCTTGGATAAGACCAGTAAGTCTCTTTATGATTCTGAGTTTCATTCTACGTTTTCCCCTGACTCTGTCTAGGACCTTCTATTGTGATCCCATGGGAGAGGTAGCTTGGTACTTCTGGTCTCAGGGCTGTGGAGGCTGAGGTTTATGTGGTTCATTAGTTGTTGTTGTTAAGTGCCATCAAGTCAGTTTCGATACACAGTGACCCTGTTTAGGGTTTCTGAGGAGTGGCTGGTGGGTCTGAACTGCAGACCTGTGGTTAGCAGTTCAGTGCTTATCCTACAGCGTTTGATACCAATTTAAACAAGAATGTCTAAATGCTAAAGTTTCACGCAGGGATGGATGGAAAGGAATTCTTAAGGATCCTGGAGAGATGTTGGGAAATTAAGAAATAATTGACAACTCCGTTTCTGTTCACGCAGGAATGCCACTGTGGCCTGCATGCTGGAAAGGACAGGAGTTGCTGCACAGGCTGAGAACGTCCAAAATTCACGATTTCTGAATGTGTAGTAGTAACACTTGCAACTCACTCATTCCAGTAAATTCAACCTCGGTCCTGTTGGGTGATTCCAAACCAGGGTTCAGGAAAAGAGAGAACTTTAGAGCCTGAAAGGAGCCCTGGTGGCACAGTGGGACAAGCACTGGGATGCTAACCACAGGTTGGCAGTTCAAACCCATCAGCCACACCAAGGGAGAAAGATAAGGCTGTCTGCTCCCACAGAGATTTGCATTCTCAGAAATCCTAGGGAGCGTTTCCACTTCGCCCTTCAGGGTTACTTTGAAGTGTAATCTCCTTGAAGGCAGTGGGTTACAGCTTAACCAGGCCTGTAGATCACCTAACCCACTGCTTTTAGACTTTGTCTAAACCACAGATACATGTACTTCATATGACCAAAGTGGCAGCTATTCAGGTTAACTTGGACTCAGTGGTAGGGTCTTTCTCTGAGGTGTCTCTGAAAGGGTCTGAATTCCTCACCTTCCAGTTAGTAGTCCAATACTTGACCTAGTGTGTCATCCAGAGACTCTTCCTTTAGGACTTTTCAAAGCAGAGTTTGAAAACCACTTACCACTATAACTCACAATATCTTTCGACGAAGAAATTAAAGCCAAGAGAAGCCAAGCTGAAGGTCAAACTGCTAATGCCCAGCAAAGGCAGAACTGGAGCCTAAGTCCTCAATCTCTAGTCAGTACCTTCCTTCACTCTGCTGGGCATGTTCCATCCCATGTCACAGTCACCTCCGGCTCAGTCTCCACTGTCTTTGCCAAGTGACTCCTCCTCTTGGGGCTTCCACAGTTAACACAAGAAGAATGAGGCCATAGCTGCTGCTTTTAGTGAGCAGTCAAAAGCCCAGCATCCCCACTACCTTTCCCCTGTCCTTTGGCCTCAAATTCAGCAGCTACCCTGTTTTATGAGACTCTTGCAATTACATTTGTTTTTATTTAGTAATATTTATTTTCATGCTTATTAGCTCTATTTAGAATTAGTTTCTGACAGTTTTATTTTAAATAAATATAATTGGTGGTGGTTATGTGCTGTTGGAGTCCGTTTCGACTCATAGTGACCCTGTACAGGGTTTCCAAGGCTGTAAATCTTTACAGGAGCAGAAAGCCTCACCTTTCTCCCATGAAAGAGCTGGTAGTTTCAAACTGCTGACTTTGAGGTTGGTAGCCCAATTCGTAACCAATATGCTACCAAAGCTTCTTAAATAAGTATAATTAAGTATCTTTAAAACGAAGGTGGCCCTGAGATTAGTAATAAATTTTAAATACATACTGCTTTCCTCTCTTTGCCAGCTTTACAGTGACAAATTCAAGGACAAACTTTGATAAAAGCATGTAGCTTTTTTTTTTTTTTTTGGCCCATGAATAATAATGCAGTTAACAATCTTAGGGTGCTGCAAGGATTAGAAATGCCTGATGTTGCAGCCTATCTCTGTTGGCTATGTTCCTGTAAGGAAGTTACTTCCTTCCCATGCCTCTGTTTCCTTATCTATAAAATGGGGTAATAATATCTGCCCCAGAGGATAGGTATAAGCAGCCACTTAAAGAGCTGAGCTTTGTGCCAGACACAGTATTCAATCACTGCTAACTGCTATAGGTGTCAAATGCCAATAAAACAACCAATTAAGGAACTTCTAAAGCCATATCTATATTCATAGTCATTTAACCTGGACTGGGATGAAATGCGCACCAACCCATCCCTCCCGCAATACATGTTCCTCCTCAGCAGGGTTTGATAATTCACTGCACTGGCTACACTGAACTCAGACACTATACTCCCAGTGATGGGGCTTGTTAGGGAAGCTAACAAGTTACAATGCAGGATTAGACAAGCTCAGGACACAGATCTTCCAGTCAGGACAGTCTCTTCCTAACCGTGCCAACAGGCAGGCCTCTTGCTGGTCCTTGGCCTCTGCCCTGCTCCAGTAATGTTACAAATCTCTTTGAAGGCTGCTGTTAAAAGCCCAAAGGCACTCCATATAAGCCTCAGTCCAAAGGTACTCCGCTCTAGCTCTGTGGGTCAGCAGACCCAGCTCCCCCAATGAAATGCCTGGAAGCACCCCACTCCACAAGCAAGCCTCCTGTCCAAAGTCACTCAGCCTTACTTGCTCCGTGGGTTGGGAAGTCCACTGTTGTAGATCGTGCTCTAGAAGCTGCTGTTGTTCTGAAGCTCGTGGTTCTGAAGCTGCTGTTCCCCTACCCCTTCTCTGGTGTCACAGCTTTCTGTTCCTGGGTTGAGGAGGTTCACTGTGCAGGGATCTTAGGGTCCAAAGAATGTGCTCCACTCCTGGTTCTTCTTGCCTGATGGGTGTGAGATTCTGCCCCTCATATGCTTCTGAGATGGCTCATTTTATATGCATGTTGTTGTTGCTGCTGTGAAGTGCAACTGAGTTGGTTCTGACCTGTAGTGACCCTGTATATGGTTTCCATTGTTGTTGTTAAGTGTCGTGGAGTCGGTTCCAACCCATAGCGACTCTGAACAGGGTTTCCGAGGCTGTAATTCCCTACGGGGGCAGAAAGCCTCATCTTTCTCCCACAGAGCAGCTGGTAGTTTCTAACAGCTGACCTTGAGGTTCGCAGCCCGATTCATAACAACTACGCTACCAGACATCCTTTAGCGTTCCAAATTTTCACAATGAACCCTTTTAACAAGCACTCACAATTGAATCATATATTCCTACTAGCATCTTCTCGCACCTTATCAGGAAAAAGTCATTTGGTGGAAGTTACACAGACATGGTTAGAAGAGACATATTAAATAATTCACGGCACTATACAACATGGCACCTAACAACAACAAAATACCTGTTTTGTATTTTCATTTAAAATTTAAATGTGTTATGTTAGTGCCCTCCTTCCCCTCTCTTGTTATATCAATTTTAAAACCTCCAAATGCCATTTCCCTTGTGTGGCATCTGTCACTTCCTGTAGCACAGAAATAATTTGGGCATGCAAGCACATACACATTCCTTATTGGGAATCCCCAAAGACAGACAGCATTACACCAAGAACTAAAAAAGGAGCATAATATTTTTGCTGAAGAAAAATTAAATTTTTAATTAACATTCTAAATTTAAAACACATGTACTGTTGTTGTTAGGTGCCATGGAGTAGGCTTTGATGTAGACCAACACCATGTACAACAGAAAGCAATGCCCGGTGCTGTGGCACCCTGACAATCATTGCCATGTTTGACTAAGGTTGCAGCCACTGTGCCAATCCATCTCACTGAGGGGCTTCCTCTTTTTCACTCACTCTCTAGTTTACAAAGCATGATGTTCTTCTCCAGGGAGTGCTCCCACCTGATAACATGTCCAAAGTACTTGAGGCAAAGTCTTGCTATCCTTCGTTCTAAAAAGCATTCTAGCAACTTTTTCCAAGACAAATCTGTTCTGTCTTCTGACAATCCATGGTACATTCAATTATTCTTTACCAACATATAATTAAAAGGCATCAAATCTTATTCACTGTTCACCTTTTGCATGCATATAAAGTGCTTTATATATATGGCTTGGATCATCAAGTGATTATCAAGTAGCTAAGGTTTTGTGTCAATTTGGCTGGGCCAGTATGCTCAGTGTTTTGGCTGTTGGTGTACAGCTGTACCCCATGATGTGATTTGATATGATAAACCAATAAGAGGATTAAAAGTTGGATACACCACCCTGAAACCCACTACCATCCTCATCCGATTTAAGTAAGATTCCTAAGGGTGTAAACATCATTTAGCTTACAAGGATGAGACTTGAGGAGAGAAAGAGGGACCAACTACCACTAAGAGCCAGGAGTGAACTGTGTCCTTTAGACCTGGGGTCTCTGCACTGTGAAGTACCTAAATCCTGAGGAAGATTGATGCCAAAGTAGACAGAATGCTCCAAGGAATACTGGGGCAACAGAAGCTGAAAGGAGACAAGGACCTTTCTCCAGAGCCAACAAAGAGGGAGAAAGCCTTCCTCAAGAGCTGGCACTCTGATTTGCACTTCTCGCCTCCTAAACTATGAGAGGATAAATTCCTGGTTGTTACAGACAGCCACTAGTGGTATTTCTGTTATAACAGCATTAGGCGACTAAGTCATATGCCTTAGTCCTCAAAGTGACACCTTTGCTCTTCCATACTTTAAAAAGTTCTTTTGCAGCAGGTAGACCCAATATATCTTTAAATTTCTTGACTGCTGCATGTATGGGCATTCAGTGTGGATCCAATCCAAGTACAATGAAATCCCTGAAAACTTTCATCTCTAGCCATTAAGCATGATGTTGCCTATTGGTCCAGTTGTGAGGACTTTTGGTTTCTTAAGTCAAAGTGTAATCTGTAATGAAGGTTGTAGACTTCAATCCTTATCAGTAAGTGCTTCAGGTACTCTTTTTGCTTTCAGCAAGCACAGCTGTACTATTTGCTTATCACAGATTGTTAATGTGCCTTCTAATCCTGATGCCGCATTCTTCTTTATATAAATGCAGCTTCTTGAATAATTTGCTCTGTATACAGATTAACTGTCTCGTGGTCTATGTACAGGTTCCACATGAACACAATTAAGTATTCTGGAATTCTCATTCTTTACAACGTTATCCAGAGTTTGTTATGATCCACACAGTTGAATGCCTTCGTGTGATCAATAAAAGCACAGGCAAACATCTTTCTGACATTCTTTGCTTTTAAAGCTAAAATTTTGGCATCATCTTCTGATTATGCCTTGAATTTCTGGCAGTTCCCCGTTGATCAATGCTGCAACCCATTTTGAATTAGCTTCAGCAAAATTTTACTTGCATGTGGTATTAATGACCCTTGTTCAATAATATCTGCCTTCTGTTGGATCACTTTCTTTTGAAATGGGTACACATATGGAACCAATACCTTTCTTCAAAATTTCTTGGCAGAGACAAATGAGCACCTTCAGTGGATGTTTAACAATATCAATTGTTATTCCATCAGCTCCTGAAGTCTTGTTTTCACCAATGCCTTCAATGCAGCTTGGATTTCTTCTTTGAACGCCATCAGCTCTTGATCATATGTTACAGACTGAAATGGATGAACTTCAATCAATTCTTTTTGGTTCAGTGATTCTGTCTATTCTTTTCATTTTCTTTTGATTTTTTCCCATGTCATTCAATATTTTGCCCATAAGGCATTGTAGGATCAGCAATGGACTGTGACCCATAAGGTTGATAGTTCAAAACCACCAGCTGCTCCTTGAGAACCCTATACAGGGTCTCTGAGTTGGAACCAACTTGACAACACTTAACAACAACAAGAATTCTTCAATATTATAATTTGAGGCGTGAAGTTTTTCTTCAGTTCTTTCAGCTTGAAAATTGTCAAGTATGTAAGACTTCCCTTGTGGTTTTCCAACTCCAGGTCTTTGTACATTTCATTACATTTTGTCTTATTGTACCTCCCTTTGAAATTTTCTATTCAGTTCTTTTATTTAATCATTTCTTCTACTCAGTTTAGCTAGTGTACATTCAAGAATAAGTTTCAGTCTTTCCTGACATCCATCTTGATCTTTTTTGCTTTCCTGTCTTTTAATATCTCTTCCCTTTCTTCAAGTATACAATGTTCTCGATGTCATCCATAATTTGTCTGGTCTTCAGCCATTAGTATTCAATATATTAAATCTGTTTTAGAGACGGTATCTAAATTCAGGTGGAATACATTGAAGATTGTATTTTGGCTCTTGTGGACTTGTTTGCATTTTTTTGCAACTTCAACATGAACTTGCATATGAGCAACTGACTGTCTGTTCTACGGTCGACCCCTGGCCCATTTCTGACTGATATTGAGCTCCTCCATCATCTCATTACACAGCTGTACAGACATATTTCGTTTTCTTGCACTTCACAGATACTGCAGTTTTTTACAAATTGAAAGTCTGTGGTAAACCTGCATCAAGCAAGTCGACTGGTGCCACTTTCCCAAAAGCACGTGCTTACTTCATTTCTGAGCTACATTTTGGGAACTCACAATATTTCTAACTTTCCCACAATACTATTGCACACGTAATAGACTACAGTATGTGTAAACATAACTTTTATATGTACTGGGAAACCAGAAAAAATTGTGCGATTCCCTTTATTGCAATATCCACTTTACTGTGGTGGTCTGGAACTGAACCCATAATCTCTCTGAGGTGTACTGGAGTTGATTTGATTTCTGTGCATTACATCTGGTAAATTCCATGTGTATAGCCCACCCAAATCCAAAGCCACTGCCATCAAGTCAATTCTGACTCATAATGACTCCATGTAGGGTGTTCAAGGCCATAAATCTTTATGGCAGTAAAAAGCCTTATCTTTCTCTTGCAGAGAGACTGGTAGATTTGAACTCATGATCTTGTGGTTGGTTAGCAGTCCACTGCTTATCCCACAGCAGCACCTGGGCTTCTCCATGTGTATGGTAGTGGTGGTAATAGTGGTGTGCCATGGAGTCAGTTCCGACTCATAGCGATCCTATAGAGTTTCTGAGGCTGTAAGGAGCAGAAAGCTTGATCTTTTTCCTGTGGAATGGGCTAGTAGTTTTGAACTGCTAACCTTGAGGTTAGCAGCCTGACTCATAAACACTACGCTACCAGAGCTCCTTTCTCCATGTATACAGGCAGCATTAATGTTGTGAGAAAAGGGCACTTTCAATATAAGTCATTGGTCTCGAAAAATTCTATCATGTGATCGCTGATGTCATTTTTATCACCATGGTCATGTTTTCCTAATATTGATCCTTTGTATTTCCAAGTTTTGCATTCCAATCACCAGCAATTATCAATACATCTTATATGCATGGTTGATAAATTTCAGACCACTGCAAAAATTGATAAACAGCTTCAATTTCTTCATCTTTGGCATTAGTGATTGGTACATGAATTTGAATAATAGTCATATAATGAATAAAAGACTGTTGAATAATGGTCTTCCTTGTAGGCATATGAATATTATCCTATTGCCGATAGCATTGCACTTCAGGATTTTGTTTTGTTTTGTTTGACAATGACGGCAACACCATTCCTTTTCAACTTGTCATTCCTGGCATAGTAGACCATATGACTGTCCAATTCAAAAAGGTCAATACCAGTCCACCTCAGCTCACTAATGCCTAAGATATCTATCTTTATGCATTCCATTTCATTTTTGATGACTTCCAACTTTCTTAGAATCAGATTTTGTACATTCCACATTCCGGTTATTATTGGATGTTTACAGCTGTTTCTTCTCATCTTGAGTTGTGCTCCATCTGCAAATGAAGGCCCTAAAAGCTTTACTCCATCCATATCACTAAAGTTGGTTCTACTCGACTTTGTCAAGGCAGGCTTTCCCAGTTGTATTTTGAGTGTCTTTCAATCTGAGGGGCTAATTTCTGGCACTGTATCCATGTTCTGTTGCTATTCATATGGTTTTCACTGGCCATTTTTTCAGAAGTAGACTTCCAGGTCCTCCTCCCATTCTGTTTTAGTCTGGAAGCTCCGCTGAAACATGTCCACTATGGGTGACATTGATGGTGTTTGAAGTATCAGTGGCATAGCTTCCAGCATCATGACAACATGCAAGGCACCACAGTATGACAAATGGACAGAACAAATGGTGGTTTAAAGTATCAGTTCACCAGAAACAGAAGCCAAGCTGTCATTAAATGTGGTTTATATTGATTGATAAAATTTCTAATTACAAGTATGACAAAAATTCATCATCATGTTAGTTTTAATTTTTTTTTTACAGGGGTCCTGGTGTGGCACTGTAAGATGAAAACTGGACTGCTAACTGCAAGGTCGGTGGTTCAAATCTACAAGTCGCTCCTCAGAAACCCTCTACAGGGTTTCTATGAGTCCAAACTGACTCAACGATACTTTTAGAGAGAAGTGAATGCTAGAAAATGTGCTAAAGTTTCAAAGAAAATGTGCTCTAAAGCAAAGTGAGGTGATTCACATCTTCTTTCATTTAAAGGAAGGACAACATGCAGGATGTGGGTTAGGAAAGAAGACCTCAGCATGACATACACTAGACTGGGAGCTTTTTGAAGGCACAGAGCACACATTCAACAAACACTGGACCAAACTGATAGTTAAGGGATATGGGTCTCCACAGGCTGTAAAAGAAGAAAACTCCATCCTCCAAGGTCAGAATGCCACAATGAATGTAGGGCACCAATACCTTGCTACCTCTAGTTCTCCTTAAGCAAAAGTCTGGTATATTCATTCACTTCTGTTTGCTCTTTTCTATAGTTGCCAGAATATGGGCCCCATAGACATAAGTCCTGGTGTGGCACTGTAAGATAAGCACTGGACCACAAGCTTGGCTTGAACCACGTCAGTGGTTCACACTGACCAGCTACTCCTTAGAGACCCTATGTAGGGTTCTGAGTTGTTATCTTACTCTCTGGTTACAAAGAATTCAGGGTCCCTCATATCTATTCTTTTATACTTGTTGCCCCTCACCCTGCTTCATCCAGTCAAACACATTTTTGCTAAGTCTTAGGAAGTCTACTTCTTTTTACCTTGGTATTGCGCACATTGGACTCCTGGTGTGGTGCTGTAGGATAATCACTGGACTGCTAACTGCAAGGCTGGCAGTTCAAACCCACCAATCACTCCTTGGAAACCCTATATGAGTCTCTATGAGTTAGGACCAACTTGACGACACTTAACAGCAACAACAAAACAACTACGTTACCTAAGAATGATTTTAACGGTATTGAAGCCTGAAAAATTTTGGGAAGTAGACTCATAGGGAAAAAGTAACAGTAAATGTGACTTCATGGAGAGCCAGGCATACTGTATTGCAACAAATTGAAGTTGTCATCAATTATAAGATACTTTACAATGTGTACCACTAACAGAGATAAAGAAAAAAAGGAAAGATGCTACCAATTAAAAAATGATGGGGTGCTGACTCATCGACTGTAAGACTATCCTGATTTCAGAGATATTAAAAAGTGAGATGTGTATATACCGTAGAGTTCATGAAACATGATCTATCAATTGTTTTACTTACATGATGATGGCTCCTTACAATAAGCAACGGACTGTGAACCAGAAAGTCCACAGTTCGAGTCTGCCAGTTACTCCAAGGGAGAAATAATGAGATTTTCTGCTCCCATAAAGATTTAAAGCCTCAGAAATTCTAAACAGGGTTTCTATGAGGCAAAGCTGACTTGAGGGCACTTAGCAGCAGCTGCAACAACAACAACAATGGGGTCCTGTAGGGATTTGTTGTTGTTGCTACGTGCCCATGAGTCTGTTCTGAGTCATAGCAACTACAGGGCCCTAAGAGGTTGGAAGTTTTACTCTCAGTTGGTAAATTAGGAAACAGACAGCACTAGGCAACCAGTTCGAAGTCAAGTAACTACTAAATGGCATGGCTAGGCTTGCAGTCCAGGCCTATCTGACTGCAGGCACACAGCATCCTGCATGGCCTCTCCCTGAAACCCAGATAAAGAAAGATGATGAGGACAAAGGGCACTCACTCTGCAAAGGACTTCTTATTACTGCTGTTTCCAGTTCAGTGCTTACAACAGCTTAGTGGGCAGGTGTTTCTAATCTATAACATTTAGTAAAAATGGTGATTGTCAAACTAGATTACAAACTTAATACAGACTTAGAATTTTGTTAAGAGTGAAGAAGGAAAAACCTGCAACAATCCTACTATGTGGATGTGTGTTGAGCACCTTGCAATATTTTACTCCCTCGGCCTAATATTAAAAACACCTTTGGAACATCTTCAAGTTTGCCAGTTTGTCTAAAAGCCAATGCATTTTATTTACTATTAGTCCCCAATTATAGACATGCAGAGGTGAAAAGTTTAGACAGAATGGTGAGTATAGGACTAGAGAATGGGGGCGCATGCTTGAAAAATCCCAGAGAGCTGCTCCTGAGAGCCAGTCATTACAGGCATCTAAGAGATGGGTTATGATTCAGGTTTAAGTTTGTTCTATTGAGGGATACACGTGGTTTTCAACAAGAGCACTGTGCTGTGAGTTCAGAGGGGTATGGCTAAAGGTGCCTGAGTAATGTCTGTGTACTGGGGAGCTCGACAGGAAGGAAGAATCAGCCTAGTCCAAGAACCATAGGGCCCATTTCCAGAAGGTCCCACTCAAGGGCTGAGGGTATTAAACAGGTATGGTAGAAATGGTATTGTTTTATGGAAACCTCAGAAGCCTCTTTCTGCAAAAATCTAGGAAGAGGAAGGATTGGTTTACCTTGCTCTTTGTAACTGGTGATGGGAGGTGATGATCTGGTCATTGCTGAAGGCAGAAAGCAGCAGGAGGGAGGTGAAGTGCTGAGCGCTGACAGGGCTGATGCCCCATCCCAGATGTGGAGGGAAACAGCACTTCCTGCTCTGGCTTCTTTCCAAGAAAGTAGCAGCACATTTCCCTCGTAATAAAGCACATGCTGCATCCTATCTGATTACACTGAAAGCTTATTTTACCAAATTTTAGAGTTCAGAAGTGGGTGATGAATGGAGAAAATGCAAAAAAACAGTAGTGAGTTTCACTTTGTGCTTGCTCTGGTGACTGGATTAGAAGAAAACTGGGTGAAAATGCTGAATTGCAGAGAGAATCATCAGGTGAGGCTAAAAGATTCAGGCAAAAAGAGCCCTGGTGGCACTATGGTTAAGCAACTGGCTGCTGATGAAAAGGTTGGTGGTTCGAACCAGCCAGTCACTCTGTGGGAGAAAGATGTGGCAGCCTTTTTCAATAAAAATTACAATCCTGGTAACCCTCTGGGCTGTTCTATCTTGCCCATAGGATTTCTAGGATTGTAATCTTGTGGCGATGTAGAATCAGCACTGGACTGAGAACCACAAGGTTGGCAGTTCAAATCCACCAGCTGCTCCTTGGAAATACTACACAGGGTTGCTAGGAGTCAGAACTGACTTGATGACACTTAACAACAACAACAACAACAATCTTTCTAGAAGCTGACTAGACTCATGAAGAATTGATGCACTTGAATTTGATGTCAAAGAATATCATATATACCATGGGTTGCCAGAGAAACAAACAAATCGGTCTTGGAAGAAGTACAGAGTGTTCCTTGGAAGTGAGGATGGTGAGACATCATCTCATGTACCTCGGACATATGGTCAGGAGGGACCAGTTCCTGGAAATGGGCATCATGCTTGGTCAAGTGTCAGTGACAAAAAAGAAGAGTCACAAGGAGATGGACTCACAGACTAACTACAACACTGTGCTCAAAAGCAACCACAATTGTGTGTGTGGTGCAGGACTGGGCATCATTTTGTTCTGCTGTGCATGGAGGCTCTATAGGATAGAATAGAGTCAATGGAACCTAACAACAACAACACATAGGATTGCTATGCGTCAGAGTTGACTGAATGACAACAGGTTTAGCTTGGTTTTTGATGGCACAGTGGTTAAGTGCTTGTGTAATTAGCATCACTGACTTGTACATGTGAAAAATGGTGGAATTCAATGTGCTGTGTTAGATACATCATTCACAACCATAAAATATAACTAGGTAGAAGATGAGGCTTGATGGTGGATTGGGGAGAGGTGCATAGCACCTCTCCCTTATGATACGACAGAATATCAGATAAAGTAGGTTCAGGAACTCTGAATACATATAAAGGAATATTCTTAAGTATTGAACATTTACTGCTAGTGGGATTTGTAGCAGAAGAAAAGTGGTGTTTTCTGAGTTGTGGCTCCCAGTGAGTCCCGGCACAGCCATCTTGAGCAAGATGGAGCAGATACAAGAGCAAGAGAGAACTCCCATCATCAGAGATAAAGGTATGAATGATGTTTTTTCAGTTTACTTATCTTTCAGTCAACTGATCTTTGACAAAAGACAAAAGTACACTGATTAGGAAGGAGACAGTCTCTTCAATAGATGGTGCTGGCAAAATTGGAAATAGATATGCAAAAGAATGAAAAAAGACCTTTATCTCACATCATAAGCAAAAACCAACTCAACGTGGATTAAAGACCTAAATGTAAATCCCAGAATTATAAAGGTCATCAATGAAAAAATGGGGACAAATTTACAGGCTCTAATACAGGGCACACATAGACTATCAAACATTGTGAGAATTGCACAAACAAAATAAGACAAAATAGATGATTGTGACACACTAAATTTTAGAAATTTATATGCATCAAAACATATCACCAAAAGATTAAAAAAGGAGCCCATAGAATGGGGAAAACCTTTGTAACAATATACCAGACAAAGGACTAATTTCTAAAATCTATAGGAAACTACAACACCTCTACAAGAAAAAGACAAATCACCCAATTGAAAAATGGGCACAGGACATGAACAGACACTTCACCAAGGAAGACATATGGGCAGTCAACAAATATGAAGAAATGATCACAGTCACTAGCCATTAGAGATATATAAATCACAACAACAATGAGATATCATCTCATACCAGCAATAACAGTGAAGTTCAAAAAAGTAGAGGACAATAAATGCTGGCGTGGATGAGGAAAGACTGGTATACTTGTACACTGCTGGTGGGACTGTAAAATGGCTCAACCACTCTGAAAAATGGTAGGGCGCTTCCTCAGAAAGTTAGAAATAGAAATACCGTATGATCCAGCAATTCTTCTACTTGGTATATATCCACATGAAATATGAGCTAGAACACGAGTAGATATATGCATGCCAATGTTCATAGCAGCATTATTCACAACAGCAAAAAGATGGAGACAGCCTAAGTGACCATCAGTGGAAGAATGGATAAACAAACTTTGGTAACTACACACAATGGAATACTGTGCAACCTTGAAGAATAACAAGGAAGCTACAAACCACCACATAACATGGATGAACCTTGAAAACATTCTGCTGAGTGAAACTAGTCACAAAAGGACAAATATTGCATAAGATTATTATTGCAAAAGCTTAAGAAAAGATACCCATACTAAAAGAACAACAAATAAAATTCTTTGTTGGTTACCATGGGTGGGAGGGAGGGGATAGTAGAGCACAGGTTATGGCGTAGTCACATCAGAGCTCGGGTGTTGGGGAGGGCAATATACATGGAAAGGGAGGGCAATACACAAAAAGGGGGAGGGGGATGGAAGAACAAGGTAGATATGGGAACACTGAGACAGGTTTGCATGGGCTAAGTGGGACACAGGCAAATAGTGACATATGCTAAACCTTGCAACAACAGGTCTCTGGGATACAGGGAATGAGACATAGCCTGAATGGGTAAAAGAAGGGAAATAATGTTAAGATGCTTGGCTGTCTTATGGATGTTGGTTTCCCTTGCCTACTATTGTAAAAAGTGAGGCAGCACAAGAGGCACTCACTCATCTCTGCCAAGAAATTTGGAAGACAACTATCTGGCCGAATGATTGGAAGAGATCCATATTTATGCCCATTCCAAAGAGAGGTGACCCAACAGAATGTGGAAATCATCGGACAATCTCTTTGATATCTCAAGCAAGTAAAGTCTTGCTAAAGGTAATACAGAAACGGCTACAATCATACATTGACA
>NW_006408646.1:4221460-4230780 GCF_000296735.1 Chrysochloris asiatica
GCTATGAGTCAGTTCCGACTCGATGGCACCTGACAACAACAACAACTATTGTAAAATAGATATTTGAATGGGATAGAAAGGAATATTGAGAAACATGATTACAGAAAGCTTGTAAGACCATTTTCAGCCTAAAACTGACTGGAATACCTAAAAGAAGTTCTAGAACTTGCCAGTGAAATTAGCTTCTTGCGGAGCCTTTGTAGTGTATAGGGCCTTAGGTGGAATCCTGAGCCCTATCCAGAACCTTCTGAGGTGGGACATTGTCACTTGAAAGGACATGCAGACCACCCCCAAAAGGCTAAAGGAATAGAAGATAACTACTTGAAAGAAAGACCAGCAGGAAAAAAACAAAAACAAAAATGGCAGTCTGTTTGGCTATTGCAAAAACAAGCAAGCTGTTAACAGGGTAGCCATCAAGGCAAGCAATCAAGTTCCCTCAGGACAACCCCCGCTCCAAAACTGAAACTCAAAGGGAACACAAAAGCAGGCATCTAAGCTTGCTGATGACCGTGTTGGTTGGTCTACATGTTAGTGAAGTGGGAGAAAGATATGGGTTGAATTTGACCATGTTCCATAGGTTCCTGTCAACCTGGAGATGAGAGAGAGAAAAGGAAGGGCTGCTTGGTCTGAAGTTTGGGGAGACTTGGGAACTCCTGAGCCCATGAACCTAGTCACAGAGGGCTAGAGCATCCAGCTGATATGAAGTTGGGGGAGACTCACAAGAACTCCCAAACTTGCAGATAGTACACATTGGACCTAGATACAATGGCTTGATGATCAGAACTTGACTAGTGGAAGATAAAGAAATTTGATACAGGAAGCAAGTGTAAATTGCTACAATTTGATGAACTCGACTTATACTTATGGGTATAGTAGCTCAAAATACCAACTGAGAGGGAAGGAGTCTTTACATCAAGGATCAAACCTACCCCCTCTGTACATAGGGTTGACAGGGATGGGCAATTTAGACACTGTTTACAAAAAATGGAGGGGTGGGGGAAGGTGGCTATAAAGGCATGAAGTGGCTTTAATTTTCAAGAGAGAGTTTAGTTTCAGAGTGTGCGGGGGAAGGTAGACTGAATAGTTTTCATCTTGTCTAGATGGGTCTGGGGAAAGGATTTGGGGATAGGATTCATTTGATTCAACAGTGAGCAATTATTATTATGAATAATTGTGATTGTCACAACTGTAAAGGTAAAAGATGTATAACAAAAAGGGGGGAGTACTTAATCTTACATTCTAGACCAGAGGACACCAGGACCATCAGGGGAGAAGAACATGAGTGGAATATGGGACTCTATCCAGAGAAGAAATGACACCAGAGATGGAGGTAGAGTTGATGGCATGGAGAGATTTAGCAGTTGAAGACTCTAGACTCTTGTAAAGAGAAAGGCTGTGTGCTGGTGGCCAGGAGGACGGCTTGCAGAAATGATTATAAATCCTGCATTATTTCTGTGTACATCAGAAACAAAACAAAACAAAAAAACAACAGAGGGAATAGATGAAAATACTGTTAACTGATGGTGCATGGAGGGGATTATAATCATTGCAATGAAACAAAATAGGATAGGTTGAGTACAAAACTGATGTTTTCCCATGTAAACTATCACTCAATTCAGAATAAAAACGTTAAAAAAAAACCACCCAAACCAAAACCCTAGGTACAAAACACAAAGTTTTGTCTTGTTGTCAACTCATTGAATACAACTCAAATGTCTGTGTTTAAGTGATAGTCAAATGATGGTACATTCGCATTTGTTGTTGTTGTTGTTGTTGTTTTAAGTGCCATCGAGTCGGTTCCAACCCTTAGCAGCTCTGTTTAGGGTTTCTGAGGAGCAGTTGGTAAGCTTGAACCACCGACCCTGAGGTTCAAAACTACTTTGCAGTCCCACATTAACCCATCGCACTTGTGAAATAGAAACGGTTTAGTACTGGCACGCACTTCTTTCTGTTCCTTGCTTTATAATCCTCCTATACTTTAGTCTCTTAAACTCATGAAGCCTACTGCCTTAGAGTCGACTGTGAGTCACAGTGACCCTATTGGGTAGAACTGCCCCATGGGGTTTCCAAGGCTGTAGAATGCCCCATCATACTCCTGAGCAGCAGCTAGTGGGTTTGAACCCCTAGCCTTTCAGCTAGCAGCCAAGTACTTAACCACTGTGTCATCAAAAACCAAGTTTCCATCACCAGAAACAAATACTCAATGCTGCTGAAAAAATGACTCCCCATCCCCTGGCTCCACACTCTCTCATGTCCCAGGTAACCAGTAATAAACTTTGATTTTACCCAATTTTTGGTGTAACAAAATGATCCTTGCTGAACTCGTGAAAAAAGACAGGGAAACCATTCTCCATTGCCTGTTTTCTGGGCTCCACTCAGTTCAGTCCAGATGTGCCCAATGGCTTGAAGCCCCCTGGGGTGCTTCTTCCAACATCTTCTCTCTAACAAGAGGAAGAGTGGTCCCCGCACTTCTCATGGGTGCCATCCAAAGCAAAGCCAGAGAAGTGCATTAAACGTGCACTGGGTACTTGAGAGCAATGTGGTGATTAAGTCAGCTGGGGGCATCAAGGATGTGCTTCAGGGGTTTGGTAATAAGAGTCAGGGAGATATATTCATCACTGGATACTTAATAAAATCTTCTGCATAACAACGTCCACCGGGAACGCTAAGTGAGTCCCGCATACTGTGAACACCAGCTGTGTTCAAAGGGGTCCGGCCGCACCACTGTGCCAGACTCCAGATGCCATCGTTGGTACTTTGCTTCGAGAAACATCAGGAAAAAGCATGTTTTGCAAAATGAACAAAGAATACTTACAACTTAGGTTGAACTCACATTCAGCAAACATGTGAGTGCCTACTATGTGCTGGCCCTGGAATACAAAACATGACTGTGACAAAGGGTCTTCCCCTAAATGGCTCACAGCCCACACAGAGGAATCAGACAACAGCTGATTTCCTGGTGAGCAGAGCAAATAGAAATCCCCGAGGTTCTCAACTGTTGCCAGAAAGCCACTAAAACAACAGTGAACGACAAAGGCAGAAAGACTCCATAAGCTCATAAAAACAGAAAGATTAAAGAAGATGAGAGGTCGCCACAAAATTTTGGAAGATGGAAAGCAGATGGATGAATGGTAACTGATTTAGTAGCACAGGGAAACAGAAAGCAGATTGTTTGCAAGGAGGGGTGCCAACAAGAGCCAAGTCCAGTTCAGTTGCAGAATCCAGGAGAGGTGGGTAACTGAGCCTCCAAGGGCTTCTGAGCTTCAAGGGAAGGGGTAAGGCAGAAAACAGAATAGGGTACAAGTAAGAGGGAAGGAAGCACTCATCTAAGGTACCACTATTGGTCTTACTCCATTCGGAACAAAGAGTGAAGGAAATCAAAGACACATGGAAACGATTAGTCCAAAGGATTATTAATGGATCATGCAAACTTAGTCTCCATGACCCTGATACCTGAAGAACTTGATGGTACCTGGTACCACTACCCTAAAAGGGATCAAAGTACAGAGTCCTGAATAGAGTGAGTGAAAGAAAATTGTGGGACAAAACTCGTCATCATCATAATAAAGAACAGACCAAGAAGAGACCGGTTGAAGCCTGCAAATATGGCTTTTAGTCATCCCCCTCTGGCTCAACTTTCAGCCAAACACCACACAGCCCTGTAAGGTGAACAGCAGAGGGCTATGCCCTCACTAGAAAAACCAGTCATAGGAGATCAAAAGGGCAACATTTGACCAGGGGTGAAACTCCTGGTGGGGTGCAATAGGATAAGTAATTGACCGTTAACCACAAGGGTGGTGGTTCAAACCTGCCAGCTACTCTTCGGAAACCTTATACAGGATTGCTATGAGTCCAAACCGACTCAATAATACTTCACAAAAACAAAGCGCAGAAGGCAGGAAGGGGTAAGAAAGAAGGAATAATAGAAATAACAAACAGAGAGAGGAAGAGGGAAGACTGCTGTGGGCATTGCAGCCAAAGTCACATATCAGAACCTACAAGAACTGTTGACTAGAAAATCAATTTGCTCTGTAACATTTCACCCAAATCATAATAAAAAGTTTTTGTTTTATTTTTTTAAAGGAGCAAATGAGGCCCTTGGTCCACTACCCCAATATGCAAAAATATACTGTCTAGAGCTCTGGTAGCGTAGTGGTTACGAATCGGGCTGCAAACCTTAAGGTCAGCGGTTCGAAACTACCAGCAGCTCCGTGGGAGAAAGATGAGGCTTTCTACTCCCGTAAAGATTTACACCCTCAGAAACCCTGTACAGGGTCGCTATGGGTCGGAACTGATTCAAAGGCACTTAACAACAACAACAACAGAGATAAAGATAGGACAAAATGCTAAAGTCTGCATTCTGAATGGTGAGAGTCTCCTCACCCACCACCTTTCTCCCAACATTGCCAGCCCTTTTGTTCTGCTGCTTTCAAAACACTGACAACTATATATACTTGCTTCTAGCAGCAGATTGGAAGTGTCTGGAGTAAACTGGTCCAAAGAGAAGATGTGTACACACTAACATGAAGGGGTCCCTCAAATTTAAAAAAATTAAAAATTGTCCTTTCAACCTGAATTGAAAATCATCTAAAGATCCACCCCACTATGTTGTTGTTGTTGTGCCATCGAGTCGGTTCCGACGCATAGCGACCCTGTACAGGGTTTCCGAGGGTGTAAATCTTTACGGGAGTAGAAAGCCTCATCTTTCTCCCGCGGAGCGGCTGGTAGTTTTGAACCACTGACCTTAAGGTTCACAGCCCGATTTGTAACCACTACGCTACCAGAGCTCCATTACAGAGCCTCTAATCAGCTTTACTACCTCTCTTACAATGTGAAAAATCAGTGAAAGATGACCCGATTTGAGGAAATTTCTAACTTGAAAGACAGGAACCAAAATGAATCAACAGGAAAAGAGAACTCAGCAAAAACAGACACAATGAAAGGAGGTCATTTTTTTTACTTCGCAAAATGACAAAATATTCAGAGAAATAAAATAACACATTGCAGCCAAGAACCAAGAATAGGGTGCCACACAAAAAGAACACTCAGAGAACTAGAGAGAAGTCTTTACAATTTTAAATGAGAGCAGAAAATAGATGATGGAAAACCAACAAAAAGGATGAATTCCCAGGAAGGTTTAAAAGCAAATCAATAGAAAAGAGTGGAGGGGGGGAGAGAGATAACAAAATTAGAGGATTTACCCTGGAAATACATCAGCTACTAATAAAGTTCTAGAAATAAGAACAAAGAAAATAGGAAGAAATTCTCTAACACCTAAAATGAAAACCATTTCCCAGAAATTAAACAGATGAGACCACAGATTAAAAGTACTTAACTGAGTTAGACGAGAGAGAGTGATACAGACAGAGACACTGGGGATAAAGAGAAGATGCTAAAATATTCCCCAGAAAAATTTGATAATATATAAATAATTAGGAAACAGAGTAATATTGGGTTTCTCCAGAGAATTAGAAGCTAAAAGATGATGCATGAAATACTATCAAAATTCTGGAACGACAGCACTTCAAAGCACAATTCTGTTTCTAGTCAAACTATCAATCAAGGTTAAGAGTCGATTTAATGAACTGACACAGAGTTGTATACCTTTTCTTAGGGAACTAATAGGGGTGTGCTCCAGCAACATACAAGTATAAGCCAACAAAAAGAAGATGTAATCCACAAAACAGAGGCCACAACACATGAAAGAGGCAAAGGAAACCTTCAGGACCTCAGGGAGAGGAATCTCAGAATGGCGGCTGTGCAGGGCCCTAGGGGACAAAGAGTCAAGTGGGAGACAGGCTCTTGAAAAAAAACGATAAAATGCAGATGCCTTGCTATGTCTGAGACTCCAGTCTGACACTGAGAGGGTAACTTCTTCCTACACGTGCTCACTCAGTCATAACCTTAACCACAAGAGACTCTGGCTAATGAACGGCAGAAACAAAGGGAGGATTTTCAAAAGGAAAAAAAAAAAATTGGAACGCCATCATAATCACTGCTAATTAACTAGGTGTAGCACTCAGCTTTGCTTTTCTCATTAACAAACCCCAGTAGTTTCAAAAGGATTCAACAAATCTAGTTACCACTGCACCATTTTGCTGGGTACATTATCTCTAATCACAAAAACACAATTAGGACGGATTACTACTCCCCATTTTACAGGTGCGGCAAAGAGAGGTGAAAAACTTGCCACTCCTCACTGAAAAATATTAGAACTGAAATTTAAATTCAAGCTGTCTGTCACCACAACTTTCTCTCCTAACCACAGCTTTTATTACAATACTTGGTAAAATAATAGTTGTCACCTGCTCTCTGTCAACCCAACAGAGTAGAACCATTCCATCACGTTTCCAAAACTTTCAGTCTCTACAGGAGCAGACTACCACATATTTCTCCCATGGATGGCTGGTGAGTTCGAACTACCAACCTTTTGTTTCTCTCCGTCAGGCACTGGGTGAACATTTTATATGTATTCTTCATCCTCTTAACAATTCTATGAAACAGGTAACTATTATCCCATTTTACAAAGAAACCAAGACTCAGAGAGATTAAGTGGCTTGTCCAAGGCCACCCAATCAGTAAACTGCAGCGCTAGAATTCAAGCCCAGGCATTCCAGTTCCAGGTATGCGGTCTCATATACCACATTGTCCACACACTGCCTTCTCTGAAGCTATTTGGAATCCTCTAAATCACATTCTCTTTCCTGTGCTCAATGATGGGCCAGTGCCACTGAATGTGCTTAATGTCACAAATGGCACTCAGCAAATGTGCTTTATTTGGTTTACAGAACGTTTGCTTACTGGTTGGTTTTTAATTAGGAAATTTCACATTAAAATCCAGACTTCCAACTTCCTTTAAAAAATGAACAAACAAAATAAAACCCAATCTGATACTACTGGGGTATGCTCCCACAAAGGAAAATCACCCGGTTTGAACAGTGGCTGTTCCTGTTAGGTAATGTATGTATCTTTCTTCACCACCCACACCTCCACACACCTCCTTCCTATGCTCCTGCTTGGCTCCGTCGGCATTAGCACTGGAGACCCCTGTTCTTAAGCCCGACCTCTCCACTTTGAGCCTGTTTCTCTCGCCCCTCATTGCTCTAACAGCCTCTTAACTCATGGTCTGGCCTCTATGCTCTCCATTCTGCTACTCTAGTAATTTTCCTAAGCCTAGCTCCGATGAAGCCCTCCCTTTGGCTCCAAATCCTTTCATGACATCCTGATTCATGTTCATCCAACCTCTAGGCATGGCAGTAAAGATTTTCACAATTGATTCCAAACTTCCCTTTACTAGTATCTCCCTCCTTATAACCCAGACCTCCTGGCACATTTGTTGTTCTCTAAACATTCACTTCATTTCCTGCTTCTAGGAGATGGATCCCATTCCTGTTAAACTTTTCATCATAAACCTGTTTAAATGCAGGATTTATTTGTTTCAAATTCTGTGAAATGTCCTTTCAAAAATTCGGCTTGTGAGATCAATGGGAAAATACAAGATTATCAAATGGAGCTGGTGGATAAGAATGGGTCAGTTCTTCGAAATAAATATCAGATGTGTTAAAGAAAAAGTTAAGCAAAAATGAACACACAGATCTAGAAGGATATTGGCTATATTTATTTACTCTAACTGGGGAAGAACTTTCCAAGCCTTAGAAATCATAAATAAGTAGAAGTTACAAAACATAAAATCAAAAGATGTGAGTAAATACACTTTTTTTTCACATTTCCTTATGCCAAAAATTATGGCAAACATTGTGAAGGAAACTGAATGGCAAAAAAAAGAAAGAAAGAATATTCCTGAAAAAAAAAAAAAAAGTCACAAGTAAAGGAAGGAGAAAAAGGTGAACAAGGACAAGAACATACAATTCAGCCATAGAATGTAAAGAAGCAAACCTATGGAAAAACTTATCTTTATTAATAAAACAAGTGACATAATGTAAAGCAAGATTCCACTTAACTTTTCAGATAGCAAACCGTTAATAATCTGCATTGACGAGAATAAGGAAAGGTAGGTGCCTTCGTGACCTGATGGTAGGAATATAAACTGCTAACGCCTTTCTCAGAGGAAACTTGACAGACACATTAAAAGCCCCAAAATGTCCTTTGCTCCTTGTAGACACCAGACCACAAGTTTTCAACTTTGGCACTATCAACACCTGGGGCCAGAGAATTCTTTGTTGTGGGGGTTGGCCTTTGCGCTGTAGGGCACTGAGTAACATTCTTGGTCATTAGCAGCCCTCACCTGGCTGTAACAACCTGATACCACCAAACTGCATCCCCAAGGGGTTGGGGGTCTTACTCAGTAGAGAACCAATGCTCTATACAAAGAAAATAAAAAAGATCAAGTTGAAGAGTTTTGTAGAAGAGCATCACATTATTGGAAAAATACATAACCATGTGTTAGTCAACTGAATTTTGCCCCACCCCCAAAATGTATCAAGTTGGTAGGCCAGGATTCTCAGCATTTTGCAATGATCCTCCATTTTGTGAGCCGATGCAATTGTCTTATGTGTTGCAGATACATCTACGGTGTTATCGAAGCAGGATTAGAGGCAGTTTTATTAATGAGGCAGGATATAATTTATAGGATTAGGCTGTATCTTGAGTAAAACTCTCTTGAGATATAAAAGTGATTAAATAAGTGAGCAGAAACCAGAGGGACCTACCACCATAAAGAAGAGCCAGGAATAGGTCATATCCTTTGGACCCAGAGTCCTGAGGCTGGGGACCTTTTAGTGTGAGCTGGAACACTGGCAGCAATGTTTTTTGACTTACCCTCATACAATATAGCCCCAATTTCTTTTTCTTTAAAAAAAACTTTTTATTGTGAATTGAATGAAGGTTTACAGAGACTATAATCAGTTTTACACAACAAATCATATAATTAGTTTCATCTCAATGACTGCAATCCCCTCCATGTAACAACAGCTATTCCAATTTGTCCCTGTAATTCTTATTTCCCATCCATTATCCTTCCCAGGAGTCCTGGTGTGGCGCTGTGGGCTAACGTGCTGGGACTGCAAAGTTGTCCTTGCTTGTCAAGATCCACACTTGAAAGTCTTTGCGTAGTCAATAGTTCACAAGTAAACATTTTTCTGGTATTCTCTGTTTTCAGCCAAGATTCATCCTGGCATTTGCAATGATAGTCCTTGTTCCATGTTCTGGTCTGATGATTTCCACATTCTGTTGGGTCACCTCTCTTTGGAATGGGCACAAATATTGATCTCTTCCAATCAGTCGGCCAGATAGTTGTCTTCCAAATTTCTTGGCAGAGATGAGTGAGTGCCTCTTGTGCCGCCTCACTTTCTTGAAAGACA
>NW_006408646.1:4231585-4272293 GCF_000296735.1 Chrysochloris asiatica
TCTCCTACTTTGGACACATTGTCCAGAGAGAACAGTCACTGGAGAAGGATGTCATGCTGGGTAAGGTGGAGGGTCAGAGAAAAAGAGGAAAACCCCCAATGAGATGGATCAGCCAGGTGGCATCACTGATGGCATCAAGTGTGGCAGCGGTAGTGAGGTTGGCCCAGGATTGGACATTGTTTCACTCTGTTGTGCATGGGGTCGCTATGAGTCGGTTCCGACTCGATGGCACCTGACAACAACAATGTTCTAGTCTGAATCCAATTTGAACCTCTGGCTGATCTCTGTAAATCTACTGCTGCAAACATTTTTGAATGATCTTTATCAAAATTTTACTTTCATGTGATATTAATGATATTGTCTGATGATTTCCACATTCTGTTGAGTCACCTCTCTTTGGAATGGGCACAAATATGGATCTATTCCAATCAGCTGGCCAGATAGCTGTCTTTCAAAAGTCTTGGCATAGATGAGTGATCTAGTGCTACATCAGTTGTTGAAACATTTAATTTGTATTCCATCAATTCCTGGAGCCCTGTTCTCTTCCAATGCTTTCAGTGCACCTTGGACTTCTTCCTTCAGTACCACTGGCTCTTGATCATATGCTAGATCTTGAAATGAATGAACATTAATCATTCTTGTTGGCACAGTCACTGTGTATTCCTTCCATCTTCTTTTGATGTTTTCTGTATCGTTCAATATTTTACCCATAGAATTCTTCAATATTTCAAGTTGAGGCTTGATTTTTTTCTTCAGTTATTTCAGCTTGATAAATGCCAACTGTGTTCTTCCCTTTTGATTTTTTAACTCCAGGTCTTTCTTCATTTCATTACAATACCTGACTTTGTCTTCTTGGGCTGCTCTTTGAAATTTTCTGTTCAGTTCTTTTACTTCCTCATCTCTTCCATTTGCTTTAGCATTGCTATGCTGGAGAGCAAGTTTTAGAGTCTCTTCTGACATCCATTTTGGTTTTTTCCTTCTTTCTTCTTAATGACCTTTTGCTTTCTTTCTGTATGATGTTCTCAATGTAATTTCACAACTCTTCTGGTCTTCGGTCATTAGCGTCTAATGCATCAAATCTGTTCTTGAGACGATTTCTAAAGTCAGGTGGGCTGTGTTCAAGATCAAATTTTGGTTCTGTGGACTTGTTTTTAATTTTCTTCAGCTTCATCTGGAATTTGCATATGAGCAATTGTTTCACAGTCTGCCCCTGGCCTAGTACAGGCTGATGATACTGAACTTTTCCACTGTCACTTGCCACAGAGGTAGCCAATTTGATTCCTGTGGATTCCATCTGGTGAAATCGTATGTATAGGTGTCTATATTGTTTTCAAAAGGTATTTGCAATGAAGAAGTCATTGGTCTTGCAAATTTCTATTGTGGGATCTCCAGCATTGCTTCTATCACCAAGGCCATATTTTCTAACTACTGACTTTTCCTCTTTGTTTCTAACCTTTACATTCCTACAATTTTATATAAGTCTGTAATTATCAATACATTTTGATTGCATGTTTGATCAATAATTCCAGATGGAAGAAGTTGGCAGAATTTTTCAATTTTATCATCACTGGCTTTAGTGGCTGGTGTGTAAATTTGAATAATAGTGTTTTAATTGGTCTTTTTTGTAGGTGTATGCCTATTGTCCTATTACAGACAGCATTATACTTCAAGATCAATATTGAAATTTTCTTTTTGATGATGAATGCAATGCCATCCTTGTTCAATTGGTCGTTCTCCACATACCAACCAGGGGATTGTCAGATTCAAAATGGCCATTTCAGCTCACTAATGCCTAGGATATTGATCTTTATGCACTTTATTTCAATTTTGACAACTTCCAATTTTCTTAAATTCACACTTCTTACATTCCATGTTCTGATTATTAATGGATGTTTACAGCTATTTTTCCTCATTTTGTGTTGCTCCCATCAGCAAATGAAGGCTCCACAAAATTTATTCGATATGCATCATCACAGTCAACTCTATTTTGAGGAGGCAGCTCTTCCCCAGTCGTATTTTGACTGCCTTTCAACCCAAGGGCTCATCCTCTGGTATTGTATCTGTTATTATTCTGGTGCTATTCATCTTGTTTCAACATTCTGGTGCTATCTGATGTGTTACGCTGCTATTTATAAGTATTCAGTGGCTACACATTCAGAAGTCATCTGCTTCTCCTTCTTCCTAGTCTGGCTCAGTCTGGAAGCTCAGGTGATACCTGTTGGCATAGATTCTGGAATCATAGCAATCCAGTACTGTTATGACAAACTAATAAAAGAGTTGGTGGATTTTATATAATAGGTACAAAAAAAACCTAAACCCACTGTCATCGAGTCGATTACGATTCATAGTGACCTTATCTATTCGTAAGGTTTCTGAAGGTGTCTTTACAGGAGCAGAAAATTTCCTCTTCCTACTGCAGAGAAGCTGCAAAGGAGCTCTGGTAGCGTAGTGGTTACGAATCGGGCTGCGAACCTTAAGGTCAGCGGTTCGAAACTACCAGCCGCTCCGCGGGAGAAAGATGAGGCTTTCTACTCCCGTAAGGATTTACACCCTCGGAAACCCTATACAGGGTCGCTATGGGTCGGAACCGACTCGACGGCACTTAACAACAACAACAACAACAACAACTGCAGAGAAGCTGGTCGATTTGAACTTCTGACCTTGCCTTTAGGAGTCCAACAGGTGGCTCACTTCACTACTACGGCTCCATTTATGGTCGCTATGAGTTAGAATCAACATTTAATAATAACAATATACATAAATATAGACGTTCATCAAAATACATAAGTCTAGAAAAAGACCTGGAGCAGGGTTCCTCAACAGTGGCACTATTAACACTTTGTTGCTGTTAAGTGTCCTTGAGTTGGATCCGACTCATAGAAACCCTGTATAGGGTTTCCGAGGAGCAGCTGGTGAGTTTGTACTGCGTAACTGACCTTGTAGTCCAGCGCATTAACCCACAGCACCACAACACTTTGGACCCGGTAATTCACTGCTGGGGGATGTCCTGGGCACTGTGGTGTGTTCAGCAGCATCACAGGCTTCTACCACATCACCAGTGGCACACTGGGCTTACCCCACTCTGGAATTCACCTCAAGCATTTCTCTGGGGTAGGGAGTAAAATGAGGTAAGGGGCAAAAGGTATATTTATTTTATTTTATTTTTTAAATGTATACATGATAAATAATAATACGTGGGTTATTTCTATACTTTTAAAAATTAAAAAGTATCTAAATAATAAGCTATGTATTATTTATATATTTTGAATTTTGAAAATGTCAGGAAGGAA
The DNA here is from genome assembly GCF_000296735.1 of Chrysochloris asiatica. Classification (NCBI taxonomy): domain Eukaryota; kingdom Metazoa; phylum Chordata; class Mammalia; order Afrosoricida; family Chrysochloridae; genus Chrysochloris; species Chrysochloris asiatica. The sequence goes on from NW_006408646.1 coordinate 4,234,876, forward strand.
AGGTACAAAAATATCATTAGTAGCATCTCTGAATGGTTATGTTGATTGGTTTGATATTTATTTTCTGTCCTCAGAAACCCTATATAGGATTGTTCTGGGTCGGAACTGACTGGAAGCAGTTAATGTCAACAACACACAATTTATTATTTCAGAAACTTAAAAATAAAATGCACTTCACTTTTGAAGGAAAGAATAAAGACTAAGAAATATTAATGGTACTGGTTGGTGGGAAATAAGATTGACACAATTTTTGCCTTTCTGATCTTTGCTTTCCAAATTTTTTACAGCAGCAATATTAATTTATAATTTTTTAAAAAATTGTGTTTCAAATGGAATTATTATTGCATTTGATAAAATGTCAACATTGTCCAAATCTTTATCAGAGTAAATGTTTATGATTTGTATATTTTTGTGTATGTATTAAAATATGTCTGTAGTTTTATATGTACTACTTTCAATTTACAAAGACAAAGCCTGGATTTATAAAGCAAAAGACATTGTGTTTGTTTAAAAAAAAAAAAAAAAATAATCCACTCTCATTCTTTTTGCATTAAAGCTGATTTCTAATGAGCAAATTAAGAGCAAACGTGGTCAGAGTCAGTGTTGGTACTTGGCTTCTCTTTTACAAAGAAAAAACAAAACAACCCATGACCATCAGCACTGATCTTATGTCGAATTTCTGAGATGTCCAGTCTTGATGGGATCAGACATCCTTACCTTTCTCTTGAGGAGTTCAGAGTTGGAAGGCTGGGAAGAAGGCTCCTCAGTGAAGTGGGGTAACAGTTAAGAGGACAGACTAGAGAACAAAAAGGGTGTTAAGGTAGTCCTCACGACTCCTGTTTTAATTAGCAATTAAGGAGTATCAGAAACAGATGGACTGGCGCGAAGGCTGGAAATGGCCTAGAGCCATCGCGAGGTAAGAGAAAGATGGCACACCTCTGCTGAGCTAAGTGGCTGATAATAGGGCCACCAAGACTTGCTCTACTTGATTCTAAGTTGAAAGTTATATTGTGTTGTTACTGGAATAAATGATACTATTGTTTTTAATGCAAAAAAAAAAAAAGCCCATTTATATTTCTTAGACAATCTCCATTCTTCTGGTTTACCCATTTGTGAAGGACAAATAGGATTCTTTCAGCATCTCCATGTGCCAAGCAATTTGGCTGTTTTGCAACTCGCAATTCAATTGCTTCAAAGGTAGGAAAACAGTGACTCCATCAGGTAATTTCCACATGTGAGGAAAGTTTAGGAGCAGGATTTGATCAGCGTCAAAATGAATTCATTCATTTGTTCATGCATTCATGTCAACAACCCAATCAGTATGTATTGAGCACCTATATACAGTCTAGGTGGGGAAATGGCTACGCTCTCACTTGGTGATGAGAAAGACCTGACAACCTGTTTCATAACGATGAACTAAAGAAACCTATTGCCACTGAGTCGGTTCTGACTCACAGCGATCATAAACAGGGTTTCCGAGAATGTAAATCTTTAAGGGAGCAGATAGTCTCTTCTTTTTTCTGCAGAGCGGCTGGGGGTGTTGAACTGCCAACTTTGTGATTAGCAGCCCAGTGCCTAACCAATGGCACCACCAGGGCTCCTTAAAGATTACAGCAAAGAAAACCCTATGGGGGTAGTTCTACTCTGTCCTATGTGTCTGAATTGACGAGATGGCATCCAACAACACACTGCCATTTAGATGGTGTGGATGGTAACAATGACTGTGATGAGGTGTCTAAGGCTGGACTACAGCCCAGTCTTCCAACACAAAAATCTAATATACTGTTTGATGAAGGCATGGGAAGTGCAGGTACAGAGGTGAAAGCATGGCTTTTGCCAGATGTGGGTAGGCAAGAAGTCAGAACCTCTGAGAACTTCCTCCAGAGAAACGGACTTAAATGATGAAGGCCGAAGAGGGAGAACTAGAAAAGTAGTGTGGTGGAGGATGGTGGAGACGGGAAAGGGCACGAAAGAAAAAGGCAGGAGAGGGCACATAACTTCCAGGTGGCCCCAAACCCTCAGAATGTGTGAGGCATGGAATGCAATGGTGAGAAGTCAGAGAACAGATGACAGGATCACAGAGGCAGTTCAAGGATGGCTCCTAGGGAGCACTGAAAAATGGGAATAAGCAGAGATATGGTCTGAATTGGGTTTCTGAAAATAATAACTATGAGAGAAGAAAACAACTAGAAAAGAGGCTGCATGGGTCTATGAGCTCAATTACCACTTTAATAAGTGCAGAATCCCTCGGTGGTACAAACGGCTAACACACTTGCTGCTACCCAAAACGTTAGAGGTTCCAATCTACTCAAAGGCCTTGGAAGATGTGGCAGAACCCAGTTGCTCTGACGCACCTGGGGCCCCCAGGAGCCACAGTGAATTCATCGCACTGGGATGGTGGCAAACAAGTCCAGGTGAGAGATGAATGAGGATGATGGCCCTGGGATGAGAGAGAAGAGGTACGAGCAATATTTAAGACCTACAATCGGATGGAATTAATATCTGCACTGAGCTTCAGAATCCACATGAAAAAACCTGTCATGAGGACTTGCTGTGTGCTTGACTCTTTACACACGTCTCCCCTAACTCCCTCCGAGAGAGCAGTAGCAGCTTGTCTTCCCTCCGTCTCACAATCACCAAGCGGCAGAACTGGGGTTCCAGCCTGGGTGGGTTGGACTTTAGAGTCCAGGTGCTTTTCAAAATATCACACTGCATCTGACTGGACTTAGAAACCTCGAACTCCTATTTTTGCTCAATTCTTAAAGCGAAGAGAAACAAGGACAGGCAAATTTTTTTCTGCATCATCATTCTGTATCTTGGATTTATAAAGCTATAAAGATGTCAAACTAGCAGAGACTGTGGTCATCAGAGAACCATCCGATTTCATAGCTGCCCTGGAGGGACTTCTGAGGGAGACACATGGTCTAGTTCGTCCCTCCTACCGCTACAAGCTCCACCAAGCTTTCTGCCCGGGAACTTGGCCTTGGTTTTCCTTTTGTGTTAAAAACGTTAAGAGAAAAGCATGAAATATAGTCTCATGAATACCCATGACCCAGCTTTCAGAAATCTTAACCATTCTCTCATATTTGCTTCAGATTTTTTCTTTTCTCTCTCTCTCACTTTCTTTTCTTAAGAAAAATAAACATTATAGGTAAGTTCTCTCCAATCTGTCCATTTCCAAGGTAACAATTATTCTGATTTTTGGTGTTTACCATTCTCACACACATTTGGTATTATGACTCTGTATTACTAATTCCAACTCATTGGGACCCTGTAGGAACAGAGTAGAACTGTTTTCCGAAGTTGTACATCTTTATGGGAGCAGACCGCCACATCTTTCTGCACAGAGCAGCTGGTGGGTTTGAGCCACCAACCTTTTGATTAGTGACTGACTGCTTTAAATACTGTGCCTATATTAGAAATCCATAAACTTTAAAAAAATATGTATTACCAAATTTTATATAAATGGTAATATACTACCCACATCATTCTGCAGATTTGATTTTCTACATTTTATTGTTTATATTTCTGAGTGGAAAATAAATGTGGTAATGTTAGGCAGCATGGATTTTAAGGTCAGCCAGGTTGGAAGTATGGCTTTTAAACTTAGACCTGCAGGCAAGTTACTCAACCTTCCAGAACTCAAGCTTCCCGGTTTGTAAAATGGTGATAAAGACCTACTTTGCAAGGTTATTGTGAAGTACAAGATTATACCTATCTTAGGATGAGAGTGTTCTCCCATGTAAACGATCACTCAATTCACAAAAGCTTAAAAAAAAAAAAGACCATACCTATCTTAAGGCTCAGATAAAGCAAATTATTCAGTAAATGTTGACCATTATTTGCTAAAGTAAAATAATACACTTGAAGATAAACAGTAGCTGTGCTGGGTTGTGTAAATGGTTAAGGTGCTTGGCTGCTAACTGAAAGGTTATAGGTTCGACGCCACCCAGAGGAGACTCAGAAGAAAAGCCTGGCAAACTAATTCTGAAAACAGTCATTGAAAACCCAATGGGAAAACAAAATTTAAAAACAAAACAATACAATGGAGTCACGAGTTGGGAATCAAGCCAATGTCAACTGTTTTTGTCATTGTCATTTTAACTATGAACTTTAAGAGTTCTTCACATTGATTAGGGATCCTAAGTCTTAGGATGGCTGCAAGGCTCCCATTACCCAATTATGCTCAGGTTAACAGGAGGTTCAAGTTTTCCAGGTCAAGTATCCATGATTTTTTTTTATGTGTTCCTCCACTCAACTGGGCTGGGTATATTTATTTTAATGGCAGAATTAAACTGCTAATCCTTTGATCTCTATCAAATGCCTGTACAGGACTGTTGTTGTTGTTTAGTGCCGTTGAGTCAGTTCTGACTCATAGCGACCCTATATAGGATTTCAGAGGAGTGGCTGGTGGATTTGAACCACCAACCTTGCAGTTCAAATTGATCTTGTGGTCCAGTGCTTATCCTACAGCACAGGACTCTAACTGACAGAAGTCCTTTAAAGCCCAAGTCTGTCCTCCATCCCCACCCCACTTAAAGATGCAGATGAATGCTCACTAGGCTTATGACTCACAGGGGTTTTCAGTGGAACCATGTTAGTGACCTCCCATTTCTCATGCCAACCACTTCCTGATAAAACGTCACCCATCCTTTATGAGTTCGCTCACTACCAACTTTCATACAACCCATCCTGACTATCTGCCCACCCATGCTCGGAATGCTTAGCAAGCAGTGAGCCCTGGGAAGCCCTGATGAAGAAGGTGCCTGGTGGTACAATGGTTAAAGTGCTTGACTGCACATGGACAGGTTGGTAGTTCAAACTTACCAGCCACTTGGCAGGGCAGGAGAAGGATGTAGCAGTCCGTTTCCTGTCAAGATTTACATTCTCTTACAGGGTCTTTGGAAACCCACGGGGTTCTTTGTCCTATAAGGATCGCTGTGTATTGAATCTACTCGAACACAATAGGTTTGCTTTGGGTTAGCACTGATTAGACAGAAAGATCCCCCATGGGAAGACATCCTATTCAGTTCTCTGACAGGCACCCAGACAGGATCATTAAGAACATGCACAATTAATGAGTTCTTACATATGATACCAATTGCCAAGCAATAAAAAATTAAAAAAAAGAAAATTGGTCTTTATCAACAAGAGTTGGCATGGATACGGCAAAATTGGAGCCTTCTTCAAATGTTGGTGAGCTGTCCATGTGATAAAGTTTGATGGTTCCACAGATAGTTAAACATAAACTATGGCCCAGTAATTCCACTCCTAGGTATTTACTCTAAGTAATTCAAAGCAGTGTTTCTCCGCTATTCCTAAGGTTTTCAGTGACTAAATATTCAGAAGTAGTTTGTTACTCCTTCTTCCTAGTCTGTCTTCGTCTGGAAGCTCATCTGAAACCTGTCCACCATGGGTGACCCTGCTAGTATTTAAAATACTGGTGGCATGTTGTTGTTGTTGTCAGGTGCCATCGAGTTGGAACCGACTCATAGTGACCCCATGCACAGCAGAACGAAACAATGTTCGATCCTGGGCCAACCTCACTACCGCTGCCACACTTGAGTCCATCAATGATGCCACCTGGCTGATCCATCTCATTGGGGGTCTTCCTCTTTTTCTCTGACCCTCCACCCTACCCAGCATGACATCCTTCTCCAACGATTGTTTCCTCCGGACAATATGTCCAAAGTAGGAGAGACGAAGCTTAGCCATCCTGGCCTCCAAGGAGCACTCTGGCTGCACTTCTTCCAAAACAGATCTATTGGTTCTTTTGGCAGTCCATGGCACTTTCAGTATTCTCCTCCAGCACCACAACTCAAAGGCATCAATTCTTCTACGATCCTCCTTATTCACTGTCCAGCTTTCGCATCCATATGAGGCTATTGAAAACACCATGGCCTGGGTCAGGCGCACCCTAGTCCTCAAGCTGACATCTCTGCACTGGTGGCATAGCTTCCAGAATCACAGCAACTCACAAGCCACCACAGAATGACAAGCTGACAGGCGAGTGGTGGCTGTTTGGTTTTAAGTGGAAACTGTCACTTTAAATTTCGAGGAGATCTGTGTGCATGAGTAGTAGAACCCTCTAGGGGTGGGGGTGGGGTGTCTTGTCCATTTGCTCAGGCACCCCTCTAGTCACCAGAATGGAGGTATGCAGACAGCGAGAGACCAATGAACAGATACCAAAAAAACCGAATGTCTACACCTATCCAGATCAGTCATGAGGTCTGTGATAGGATAATATCCATGAACCTACAGGGAAGCCCAGTTAATACCACTATTAGTCAAATGTACACACCAACCACTAAAGCCAGTGAGGATGAAATAGTAGAATTCTACCAACTTCTTCAATCTGAAATCGATCAAACAAACAATCAAGGTGTATTGATCATTATTGGTGGTTGGGAGCAAAGAGGAATGATCAGTAGTTGGAAAATATGGCCTTGGTGATAGAAATGATGCTAGAGAACGCATGATAGAATTCTGAAAAATCAATGATTTGTTCATTTTAAATACCTTCTTTAGACAGAATAAGAGACGACTATACACCTGGACCTCACCAGATGGAATACATAGAAATCAAATTGACTACATCTGAAGAAAGAGAGCTTGATATCATCAGTCAAAACAAGGCCAGCAGCAGACTGGAATAGACCATTAATTACTCATATGCAAATTCAAACTGACGCTGAAGAAAATGAAAACAAGTCCACATGAGCCAAAATAAGACCTTGGATATATCCCACCTGAATTTAGAGATCATCTGAAGAACAGACTTGATACATTAAACACTAAAGACCGAAGACCAGAAGAGTTGTGGGATGACATCAAGAACATCATACATGAAGAAAGCAAAAAGGCATTGAGAAGACAAGAAAGATGGAAAAGGTCAAAACGGATGTCAGAAGAGACACTGAAACTTGCTCTCCAGCGTAGAGATGCTAAAGTAAATGGAAGAACTGAGGAGGTCTAAGAGCTGAACAGAAAATTTCAAAGATCAGCTCGAGAAGATAAAGCCAAATATTACAACTAAATGTGCAAAGATCTGGAATCAGAAAGCCAAAAAGGAAGAACATGCTCAGCATTTCTCAAGCTGGGGAAAACAGAAGAAAATATTCAAGCCTCGACTTTTGTTACTGAAAGATTCTCTGGGCAAATTATTGAATGATGCAGAAACCATCAGGAGAAGACAGAAGGAATACACAGAGTCACTGTACCAAAAGGAAATGGTTAATGTTCAACCATTTTAAGAGGTAGCATATGACCAAGAGCCAACGATATTGAAGGAGGAAGTCCAAGGTGCATTGAAGGAATTGGTAAAGAACAAGGCACCAGGAATTGATGGACTAAAACTTGAAATCTTTCAAGAAAGTGAGGCGGCACAGGAGGCACTCACTCATCTCTGCCAAGAAATTTGGAAGACAACTATCCGGCCGACTGATTGGAAGAGATTCATATTTGTGTCCATTCCAAAGAGAGGTGACCCAACAGAATGCAGAAATCATCAGACAATCTCTTTGATATCCCATGCAAGTAAAGCTTTGCTAAAGGCAATACAGAAATGGCTGCATGGATATATTGACAGAGAACTTCTAGAGGTTCAAGCTGGATTCAGAAGATGCCATGAAACGAGGGAAATCATTGCTTATGTTCTACGTATCTTGGCTGCAAGCAGAGAATATCAGAAAGATGTTTGCCTGTGCTTTATTGACTACACAAAGGCTTTCGATTGTGTGGATCATGACAAGCTATGGACAACACTGTATGAGTATTCCAGAACACTTAACTGTGCTCATGAGGAATCTGTACATGGACCAAGAGGCAGTTGTTCAAACAGAACATGGGAACACTGAATGGTTTAAAATTAAGAAAAGGTGTGCGACAAGGTTGTATTCTTTCAGCATACTTATTCAACCTGTACATTGAGTAAATAATCCGAGAAGCTGGGTTTTATGAAGAAAATGTGGTATCAGGATTGGAGGAAGACTCATTAAAAACCTATGATATGCAGATGATACAACCTTGCTTGCTGAAAGTGAAGAGGACTTAAAACATTTACTGATGAAGATCAAAGAGCACAGCCTTCGGTATGGATTACATCTCAATATCAAGAAAACAAAAATCCTCATCACTGGACCAATAAACAACATTCTTATCAATGGAGAAAAGACTGAAGTTGTCAAGGACTTCATTCTTCTTGGATCAATTATTAACATTCATGGAAGCAGCAGTCAAGAAATCAAACGACGTATTGTATTAGGCAAATCTGCTACACAAGACCTTTTTAAAGTGTTGAAGAGCAAAGATGTCAGCTTGAGGACTAAGGTGTGCCTGACCCAAGCCATGGTATTTTCAATAACCTCATATGCATGCGAAAGCTGGACAGTGAATAAGGAAGACCGTAGAAGAATTGATGCTTTTGAGTTATGGTGTTGGAGGAGAATATTGTAAGTGCCATGGGCCGCCAAAAGAAGCAATAGATCTGTTTTGGAAGAAGTGCAGCCAGAGTGCTCCTTGGAGGCCAAGACGGCCAAACTTCGTCTCTCATACTTTGGACATATTGTCAGGAGGGACCAGTTGCTGGAGAAGGATATCATGTTTGGTTAGGTGGAGGGTCAGAGAAAAAGAGGAAGACCCCCAACAAGATGGATTGGCCAAGTGGCAGCATCAATGGACTCAAGCATGGAAACAGTAGTGAGGTTGGCCCAGGGTCAGGCAGTATTTCGTTCTGCTGCGCATAAGGTCGCTATGGGTCGGTACCAACTTGATGGCACCTAACAACAACAATAATTTAAAGCAGGGACTCAAACATGGTTGTTACAGCATTACTGATAAAAGCCAAGAGGTAGAAGCAATTGTCCATCAAAACAGATAACAAAATGTTGGATATACATACAATGGGATGTTGTTTGTTGTTAAGCGGAGTAGTCTGTTCAGACTCACAGCAACCCTGTATAAAGGGTTCCCAAGGAGCAGCTGGTGGGTTTGAACCACCAACTTTGTGGTTAGCTGTTGTTAAGTGCTGTAGAGTCAGTTCTGACTCATAGTGACCCTTACAGGGTTTCCAAGTAGCGGCTGGTGGGTTTGAACCACCAACCAACCTTGTGGTTCAAACTGACCTTGAGGTCCATTGTATTATCCTAAAGCACCACAGCAGTTCAGTGCCTATCCTACAGTGTCACATCAGGACACCACTGGGATATTACTCCACGATAAAAAAAAATACAGAGGGCAGCAGTGGTTCAGTGGTAGAATTCTCCTGACCAAAGCACCTCATGAACAATCACCATTGTCAGTGGATGCTTGCATGTAGTTATGTTGCCAAACAGGTTTCAGTGGAGTTTCCAAAGTAAGATGCACTAAAAGAAAAGTTGAGCAACCTACCTATGAAAATCAGCTAGTAAAAACCTTATGGATGACAAAGGTTCACTGCAAAACTGACCAAGGGGATGGCATACGACTGGACAGCAGTTCGCTCCATTGTGCATGGGGTCACCATGAGTTGGTAGCACACTCAAGGGCAGCAATGATACATACAAAGGAAGAAAATCTGGGTGAATCCTATGACAGGAATGAACCTTGAAAACATTAAGCTACTTGAAATAAGTCAGATACAAAATGACAAAGACTATACGAGGGGGCTCCCCAAAGTTAGTGGAAAACAATCCAGTATCTTTCCATTCCTTTTTCCCGTGAACTTTTTGAAGCCCCCCTTGTACGATCCCTTCTATATGAAATATCTAGAGTCCTGGTTTGGCACTGTGGGTTAATGCGCTGGACTGCAAGGTCGGTTTGAACCACAAGGTTGGTGGTTCAAACTCACCAGCCGTTCCTCAGAAACTGTACAGGGTCACTGTGAGTTGGAACTGACTCGACAGCACTTAACAACACCAAAAACAACAATATATGAAATGTCTAGAATGGACAAATGCATAGACAGAAAGGAGATTTCTGGTTACCATAGGCTAGGGTAAGAGAAGAAAAGGGAATTGTGGTTTAATAGAGATCAAGTTTCTGTTTGGAATGATAACAACATTTGTAAACCAATGGTGTTGGTTGCACCATGTTATAAGTATGATTAATGTTAGTGGAATGCATACTTAAATTTAGTTAACAAGGCACATTTTATGTTGCATATATTTTATCATCAGATGCTCCTCGGAGATATGCAAGGTTGCGGTGAGTCAGAACCAACTCAATGAGTGGGAACCTACTTGATGGCACTTAACAATAACAACAACGTATCTTATCACATTACACAACAACAACAAAAGCAAGTATTACATTGAACTCAGTGACTAAGGACTTGCTTGGTACATTGAGACTGAGCCCAGTAGGGTACTGGTTAAGTGCTCAGCTGCTAACCCAAAGGTTGGTGCTTTACAGCCACTGTGCTCCTGTGAAGATTCCAGCCTAGAAAACCCTATGGGGCAGTTCTGCTCTGTCACACAGGGTTGCCATGGGTTGGAGTAGACTCAATGGCACACAACAACAACAACACTATAAGGAGATGTTAGGCAATATGCGAGCCATCACTGCCACTGAGAGCAAGCTAACCTGTGCATTCTAAGGTTCACAAGGATTCACTATCTTGGGCTAAACAGTCATGGAAATAGCTGCCATTTAGCAGGAGACTTTTCCATGTCTTTCTTTACATACACAAAAAGTGGAATGGAAGGATAACAGAATTTTTTTAATGAACTTTTTGGAGCTCCCTCTGATTACTGTCATTTTAGTCTCATGGCTTTCCCTGTTTTCTAGGTTACAGCAGAACCATAATTCAAATTCAGAACCACGTAACTCTTAAGTCCAGGCTTTTCCACATAATAAACATCAGCCCAACATTCATTGCTCTGCAAAGTGACTGCCCTATCGTGCAGAACTAGGCTTGAAGGAAGAAACAGAATAAATAAATCAGAATGCCCTCAGACAACCAAATGGTGACTCATAAAAAACACACGGAATCTTCTCCATAGGCTCCCAAGCCTCTAGTCCTACTGTCCCCCAGAGAAAAACCCCAACCCATTTGGGATATTAATTATGATAAAAATTTATTAAACTCTCCAAGTGCTAGACACCACAGGGAACCCTAGAAACACACAGCCATGTATCTACGCTCTCAAAGAAAATTAAGTGTCTAAATGATGAGGGCTCCTGGCAGCAGTAAATACTATTTCATTACTTGCATTTTCCCAACGTCTTCTCTTTATTTCACTACCCCTCCCCCCCTTTATTTAGACTCCTGGACTTCAGAGCAAATGCCAAAATCCCTATGTGTTTTCAGGTAAAATATGATCTTAGAGGAGAGCAAATAACCAAGTCACCCTCGGCCTTATCTCCAAAAGAAGAGCCCTTGTGAAATATTATCTATTGTGTGTTCATGTTGATTTGTTCCCTCTTACACTGAAGCAGGGAATAAGAAGGGTTTATACCTTGTAGATGAGAGGAGTGAACAGATGACAAAATGTTCTTGTTTTGATTTTAACACCAGAAATACACACACATACACACACACACAAATGACTTCGTTCAACCTCATTTAGATTTGGACTTTTTTTTCCCTGTTAAAAATATCCTCACATTTCTAAGACATTTTTCTCAAGTGCTTCTGTTCAAAGTGGCACTGAACAGTAATTAACACACATGACAAGACCAAAAATTTCATGGGTACCTGAAGCTTAGCCTACAATTTACACCTGATGATAATTCTGCCTGACTGCCCACACTCCAGGGTCAAATTGATATTAAATTTTAATAAAATGACACTTCCATCTAGTGATTTCCAAAGGACTGAGAGTTGAGATTAACAGAGAAAAATGCCAGACGAATGAATGGTTGACCTATTTGGCTGGTCTGAATTAAAGGAGCATTTTCGATGACGAAGAGGTTAAATGAACAACAGAATAAAACCACTGATGGGATAAACACAGACAGATTAAACTTGTGCAAGCCAGGCTGACTCAGAAAAGAAGGAATGCGAGAGTCTTGGTCAGGGCAGGAGCGTACCCAGCCTCAAATCACCTTCCTTTGCCTGTTGGTGAATTCCTCTAACAAGCCACAAACCCACTTATTTCACCATTAGCCATTGGGCTTAAATGGAAATAAGCCCTTGGAAGAAGCAGCATATTGATTTTCATGAAGAAACATTGATTCCCCATACACATACTGATTCACATTGAGGTTTAAGAATCTGATCAGTCGAAGAGGATTGCTCTTCTTGCAGACCCTGGTCTGAGCAAACCCCTGAAGCAGCCAGGTAGCATCACAATTTGGAAATGGGGAGGGTAGACTCCTCTAGTCTACTGCAAAACATTACGTCAAAATTGTACATAGGTTCTCTGGGAGCCAGCCGGCAAAATCTACTCACAAGATCATTCTAATTATGCGCTGGGTCAGCTGTGAGCTACTCTGCAGTAATTGCTAATTAAAATACAACAGCCCATGATCATAGACTGGTGAGTGATGATAAATAAATGCATTTAAAGAAGGAAAGGAGCCTAAGATTTTGGTTAGCAAGTACTTTAACCCGCTCCAATTTCTTTGTATAAAATATTTGTTCTCTGTGAGCTCTGGCACAAGTCTTTTGTTATTTAATTCAATGGAGAAGTGACAAAATGTGTCTGCTGTCTAATCCTTTTCGACTTTAATAACCTTAGATGCTAATTACAGTCTTGGTACTAGCCCAAGCAGCAGTTACATGGCAGGGGCTGGTGCATGAGAACCTGGCTTAGCATGTGGCTCTGATGCGAGGCCCTAAAGGGAAACGGAGCTTACTCTGCTTGTGTACCAATCTGGTTTATATGTCCCTGGTAGTAGATGAGCTTTGATTAGTATTTTATCTGCTAAATCATTTAAGACTTGGGAGCTGTATTTTGCCTTAAGTAGCATTGGGCGCCATAAACAAACGAGAGGGGCTCTGTCATCAGGGGTTTGAAAAGCCATTGAGTTTTGGCTCTGGGGCAGCTGGAGAAAGAACATGGACACATTTCCACCCTGGGAACCAAACTGCATTCTAGTTGCTCTCCTCATTAGTACTTTACTCAGCACTATTGTAAGAAACAGCCACTCACAAGTAATTTAAGTACAAATGACTCATGTTGTTATAGATAATGGGGAAAGTCTGTAGACTGGGCAGAAGAGGGGAAGGAGGCAATAAAATTTGAAGGGCAAAGAGGAGGACTAGCTGGGACAAGTAATCCATCCTAACATTTCAACACTGGATCATCTGAAATGTTGTTAGGGAGGTAAATTTGAGGCAATCTCCCAAATGTAAATGATATTTTGATGGTTCCTGTTGGGCATTATCTATTTCCAAGGTTATTTGCAAGTTGAATTTACTGCCCTTAAAGGGAACATTTTGAACTTCAGTAACTAAGACCTTTGAAAAGAATTCCACTTGATTTCAATGAGGTGGAGTAGCTGTAAGAAGAGGCACAAACAACAGGCTTTTCCTAAATATTTCTTTGCTGCTGCGACATCACCCTGGTTTAATTCATCCTAAAATCACTATACAGCTCAAAAGGACTCAGGAAATACTGGCCAGGAAACACCATTCTTGGTTGCTTGGTCCATGTAAAGGCCAAGGGGCCACCTTTAGGGAGATGAAGAAATGAATGATGGCTCTGCTACTTAATCTGTATGACTTCAAGCAAGCCACTTATCTCTCTGAGCCTCAGTTTATTCAGGTTATAAACGAGGCCAACAATACTTCTGCTGTAGGTTCTTAAATTATGTAAAGTTTAGCAGAATGCCTCCAACATAGTAGGTGTAAAAGGAAATGGGAGTTTTCTAAACTCCACATTGGAAGTACCAGGTAGCAGGGTATTAACTCAGCATTCAAGGGTGGACTTGGGAGACACTGCAAAGAGGAAGGGTTGAGGGATGCATGGGAACGGTCTCCATCTTCTCTCCCTCAGGTTGACCCAGTGTCTGGATGAGGACCCCAGAGGGCCCTAATTTTGTAAACATGTCTTCACATGAAGTACAGAGCCTGTTAGACTAGAAGGACGTGGGCCTCACCATGCCCTTCCCCTGGCAGAAGCAAGACTTGCACGGAGGGGGTCTCAGAAGCTGTGTGCCCCTATGCAACCAAGAAAAGTGCACTCTCACTCTGTGTAGCCACTTTGTATCTCTGAGTCTTATACCTCTGCACTCGATATACGTAGCACTGTGTGTGTGTGTTGTGTGTGTGTATGTGTGTATTCTCTTCCCTCCATTTTGAAACCTCCCTAAAATGCTGCTAGGTGTTTTAAAATTTGCTGAATAAATAAAGGACACACAGTTCTCCCAAGAAGCATCTAATGATATTCTCCAATCCTAATTTCTTAAGGACTAAAGACAAAGGAACACAGTATTACTCAGGCCTAATGGTGCTTTGCTGTAGTTCTCACTGTCCTCCCTTGGCCAGCCCCGGTCATAAAACTCCACAGTCCATTAGACGCTTCATCAATATACGATGTGACTAAAACAACAGAAATGGCAGAGACTGATGAAATAGCCACAAACTTGCAGGGTGTGGTGGTGAAAAGAACACCACCTGGGGGAATCAGAAAACCCAGACCCAGCTCCAACTGAGAGTCTGAACAGTTTCTAATCTCTGTGCCATGAGCCGGAAAACAAGGAAGTGTGAGGATGCTGGGAATCGAGGAAGAAGAAAAGCCACACACTCTCACATCACAGCTCCTATATGCCAATCATACCTCTAGTCACACAACTGTAACTTATCTCATTTTCTATCAATTAATATCCTATGGACTCATGGTGTCACAATGCATGGTCTACTAAAATTCATTATTTTAGTCTCTAATGAAAAAAACAAGGTTCCCTCCTCCAAAAAAAAAAAGGACGAAACAACTTATTTTATTTTCCTTCCAAACCTACAGAAAGGCTGTCGGTAGTTAACACCCAGAACCGACTCCGGAACATAACAGACCCCTGGGAAGAGGTCCATCAGAAAACTTGAGTGCTTAGATTTCAGTACAGAGGTGTTTATCATCTACATATTAGAGGGTCAATCTCCAGTCATTTAGAGGAGCAACTTCTCATTAGAATTATCTGGGATCTGTCAAGGAAAATGATTTTATAGCCACTGATTCAAAAGAGGTCAGCTGGATTAAAAGGGTTCCCAGCCACACAGCCTTCTCAACAGTCTCAGTATGTACCAAGAAGCCACTGTCCTTGAGGCTTCAGATTTTCATGCCACATGAGCTAAAGGAAGGCGGAGTGTGAGCAAGTATGTGATTTCCTTCTCTGAATTCAGTCTCTCTTGCTGGATCAGGTAGCTGACGAGGTTTCCTGACAGTCCTGAAACACCAGACCTATTCATAATGGCTACCACTCTGACACATTTCACACCTGGTTAAAGGCAGACAGAGGTTCGGATGACAGAACACACGGGGTGGGTTTTGCTGTAGGAAATACTGTCTTCCCTGCCCTCTTCATCCTTTGTATCCTTATTTGGCAAGGATTTCCTTCCCTGAATTAGTGACCTCATTATGGAATCATTGCCACTATGGAAATAAAAGCCAGGCCAGTTCAAGCTGACAAATGCCTAAAATGACTTTTAAACATGCACACACACATGGGTGAGGATGTGTCTGAGGGTGATGGTGCATTGGAGTTGAATCAGAAGCTTTAGGGTGCTGGGATTTTCCATCTCATTAGCTGTGTGGGGAGCGCAGAGGTTTTGTAGGATAAACACTGAACTGTGAACCACAAGGTTAGCAGTTGGAGCCTACCATTCTCCTCAAGAGAAAGACAAAGTTTTCTGCTCTTGTGAAGATTTACAGCCTCAGAAATACTATAAACTCTATAAAGGTCGAAATCAAATTGACAGCACTTAACGACAACAATAATATTAGTTGTGTACAAAATGAGGATAAAATTACCTTCTATACTTGTTTTAGGAATACTGTAAGAATCAGATAAAATCCTAAGTGTGGAAAAGGATCTGTACGTTTTTAGGCAATAGTGCAAATATAAAGCACTTTTTATAAAACATGCTTTTATTAACTTTTCTTACTCTTAGGTACAAAAAAAGCAAAAAACATAGCTTCACTTCCATTGAGTTGATTCTGACTCAGGTTATTGTTGTTGTTAAGTGTTGTTGAGTTGGTTCTGACATGGAGATCCTGTATAGGGTTACTGCGGAATGGCTGGTGAGACAGCATTGTACTTCAAGATAGATCTTAAAGGTCCTTTTTAACAATGAATGTGACACCATTCCTCTTGAATTTGTTGTTCCCGGGCATACTAAACCATATGATTGTTTCAAAATAGTTAATATCAGTTCATTTCAGTTCACTAATGCCTAGGCTATTTATTGGTCTTTGTGCATTCCATTTAATTTTTTACAACTACCAATTTTCCTAGATTCATACTTTGTACAATCCATGTTTCAATTATTAATAGATGTTTACAGCTGTTTCTCATTTTGAGTTGTGCCTCATCAGCAAATAAAGGTCCAGAAAGCTTTACTCCATTCACATCATCATGTGAGAAGGTAACTCTTCCCCAGTCATATTCTGAGTGCCTTTCAACCTGAGGGGCCCGTCTTCTGGCACTACATCCGACAATATTCTAGTTCTATCCATAATGTTTTCATCTTCTGGTACTATATATGAAATGTTCCACTGCTATTCATAAGGTGTTGAGTGGCTAAACATTCAGAAGTAGTCCGTCTCTCCTTCTTCCAAGTCTGTCTTAGTCTGGAAGTGCTGTTGAAACACGTCCACCATGGATGACCCTGTATTTAAAATACTGGTGGCATCCCTTTCAGCTACATGCAAGCCACCACACCTGACAAACTGACAAACAAGGTAGGATACCCTATGTTCCATCAAAACTCAGAGCTGATGTAAGGGAGTTTCCCAGGGGAGTAGGCTGAAATACTGTTTATCTTGTTGTTGTTGTTATGTGCCGTGGAGTCTCTGACTCATAGCGACCCTGTACAGGGTTTCCGAGGCTATAAATCTTTACTGGAGCAGAAAGCCTCATCTTTCTCCCGTGGAGCAGCTGGTAGTTTCGAACTGCTGACCTTGCGGTTCGCAGCCCGATTCGTATCCACTACGCTACCAGAGCTCTCTACTGTTTGTCTTAAAAGAGATAAAAAGGAGAAGACTGAGGGAAACCTATTACTATGAAGAAAGAAGTTGGCAGTGGAGTGCGTCCTTTGGACCTGGGGTCCACTGATCCTAGATCCAGGGAACAACTGATGTCAAGATCCACAGAGATCTTCAAGGAATGCTGGGCCTACAGATGCTTTCTTGAACGGAGGAAAGGACCTTTCCCTTAGAGCTGGTGCTCTGAATTTGGACTTCTAGCCTCCTAAGCTGATAGAGAATACATTTGTTTGGTAAAACCATCCACTTATGGTATTTCCATTATAGCAGCATGAGATACGAACACGGAGTCCTGGTGCATTGCTGTGGGTTAACTGCTGGACTGCAAAGTCGTCTGAACTGCAAGATCGGCGGTTCAAGCTGAACAGCCGCTCCTTGGAAACTCGATACAGAGTCACTATGGGTCAGAACTGACTCAACAGCACTTAACAACAGCAACACATAACAAAGACATTATCAAAACTGGTCAGTAAAACAGCCTATACAGTTTTGCACCATTAAAATTGAGTTAAACTTGCCAGAATGACTTAATGATAAATTCTGAGGTGAACATAAAATGTGTTTTTTGTCATATACCTGTTTATATCAGTATAACCAAATCATGTCTAATTTATGGATTGCATTTAGTAAAAATAAGCTGTAGTCATGGGAAAAAGTATTAACTGGTTGTAATCTTCTAATATAATTAGGCAATTTCTAACTCAATACTTAGAATAACAGTGAAACAGACTTGTCATCATTGGTCACAAGAATACGCATCTTGGATGCCTTATGAGTTTTCAAAAGTTATCTGCTTAATTCTCTTTCATTTCTGTTTTAGAATAGTTATGTAGTTAAGCAGGAAACAACACAGAACAAAACATCAATTCTAGAAACATATTTTGGTCCCACACCTACTGCCAAACCCATTACCACGGAATCAATTCTGACTCACAGCACCTCTATGTTGTTGTTAAGTATTGTGGAGTCAGTTCTGACTCATAGCGACCCTGTAGATCTTTACAGGAGCAGAAAGCCTCATCTTTGGAATGGCTGGTAGTTTTGAACTGCCGACCTTGAAGTTAGCAGCCCAATTTGTAACCACTACACTACCAGAGCTCCTTACAGCACATCTTTAGTGCAAGACAAAACTGTGGTATAGGTTTCTGAGATGAAATTTTTACGGGAGCAGAGAGCTTCATCTTTCTCCTGTGGAGCAGCTGGTGGATTTGTACCTCCTACCTTGCAGTTAGTAGTCCAATTCTTAACCCACCTCTTAACAATAAAATAACTGGATAGTGTTTCATTAAGAGCTATGGCTCATGTGGGTTATTTTGTTGTATTTTGTTAAATGTGGTTGAGTTGGTTCCGACTCATGGTGGCCCTGTGCACATTTAAACATAGCACATAATGCACATTTAAACATGAGAAATTAAAGTGGAGGAAATGCTTAAATATTTGTTTACTAACTCATTTAACACAAATGACATGTTTTTGTGAAAAATAACTGTATCCTCTAAAACAACGAAAGAATGTGAAAAGGGTCATTGTTTTACATTTTTAAAAATCACGTGTCAGAATTGACTCAGTGGTAACAACATTGTTAGCTTAACAGAAGATAGATGGATTTTCATATCGCTTCTGCATTCAATCTTTTGTAATATATATGTTGTTTTGGTTGAAGTCTATGAGGATAAACCAGCCTCATACTGATTTATAGTTTGGGAAATGAATAATTGTAGATATTTTTCTTTGGAGTTCCCCCCCCAACTCAACAAGTGACACTTTCTTAGCTACAGTGTGAAATCTGGAACCGTAGCAATGAACTTTTCGTATTCTGATACAGTAAAATTCTATGTCTCACAAACGTTGGGCAGGCTTTCAAGAAGGACCCGGTCCCTAGAGAAGCACATCATGCTGGGTAAAGTAGAGGGTTAATGAAAAAGAGGAAGGCCATTAACGAGAGGGACTGCAGCAGTAGCAGCAGCAGTGGGCTCACTCATAGGAAGAACTGTGGGGATGGTGCACAGTGGGGCAGCAGCGTTTCCAGCTGTGGTCCATGAGGTCACTATGAGTCAGAAGTGACTACGTCACCTCACAACAGCATTATCATCTTGCTTTTCACCCATTTGTGATCTGTAACACCCAACATTGGTTATATGGAAAAACTGCTCACTGTATCTACAGATCTCCCGATGCTGGCATGTTTCATCACACAGTATCCGAACCTCACCAGCAACCTCATCAGAAAACTCTGCGTGTTGGGAAGCTGTGAAGCTCACAGTGGCAGACACATGTTGGCCAAAATTCTGACTTTCCTTTGAAAGCTTGAACTGGCAATAAATATTGTTTCCCTTGAAGTGATAGGCTCATTCATTTCTGATAACATTTCTGTCAAATACTCAAGTTGGGATAGCCACAGTTATTTTCAAATAAAAATTGTGCTCCATGAAACAAAAACTCAGTCAACTCAGATCACAAGTCAAACAACTGCCCTTAAGTGTTCTTCAAGGCGATCACAGGACTGTGGTGTACAGCAGGAGTGGCACATATGCACCACCCACCTGGCCACACAAAACATTAGAAAGGCATATACTCAAGGAGCTAGGCTTAATAGAATTAACATTTTTTTTCTTGCTTCACTGAGAACATTTTTAACTGAAACTGGCTTTTTCCCCCTTTGACAGAGTTTATGGCAATGGAGACAACAGTGACTTCCAGTACAGGTTGGCGCCACTACCCTGGTTCATGGAAAGGAGCTTCCCCCACCAGTCCAACTGTTCCATTAGTACAAATGTCACTCTGTGCACACACATGCAGCACAGTAACATCTCAGTGGTCTGTTAAGTGCAATCCAGCTGAATCTGCCTCATAGTGATCCCAAGAACGAGAGACTGCAACAGCGCCAGATCCTGTGCAATTCTCACAATTGTTATGTGGGAGCCAACTGCTACAGCCACTGTGTCAATCCACCTCTCAATGAGGGTCTTCCTCTTTTTCATTCACCCTTTATTTTTCCAAATATGATGTCCTTCTCCAGGAACTGGTCCCTCCTGATAATATGTCCACAGTATATAAGACTAAGTCTCACTACCCTCGCTTCTTAGTGTTGTTGTTGTTAAATGTCATCAAGTCAGTTCTGACTCAGAGTGACTCTGTATAGGGTTTCCCAGGAGGAGCTGGTGGGTTTGAACCACCGACCTTGCGGTTCAAACCAATCTTGCAGCAGAGTGCTCATCCTACAGTGCCATTCCAGGACTCATCGCTTCTTGTATTAGTATGAAAATCATTTTGATCTCATGACTTCCCTGAAAGGACCTCACAGGCTCCAAAGGGTCTACAGACCACACTTAGAGAACCACTGATATAAAGTCATATTTCAGTTCTGTCTCTGAAACTGTGTGCTCTTTGGCAAGCTACTTACCTCTTGTAGCTTACTCAATTCACAAAGCGAGGCTAAAGATGCCCACTTTATAGACCTGCTGTGAAGATCTATGAGATATGAACTAAGGAGAAAATACTCAATAAATATTCACAAAATGTTATTTAAAATTCTTTTCTCCCTACATAATGTAGAGATCATCCCATTGTTACAGATGGGCAAAGGCCCATGTGGTTATGTGACTAAAGATCAGAAGGATTAAGAATTGTGGGGAAAATTACTGTAAGAATGAACTATAAAATGCATAACAAGTCATTCTCATACTGCTAGAAAACAGACATTTCACACATTTTGTACAAATGTCCAATGTTCGGCTGGTAAACATCTGTAAACTGTCTCAATTTCAAGAGAAATTGTATATATGCATCATAAATTATGCACAAGGAGGCTTCAAAAAGTTTGTGGAAAGATTCCATTATCTTTCTATTCCAATTTTTACAAACTTTCTGAAGCCCCCTCATATTATTGCGAACCCCATCAGACAGTACCCACACCTTGCTTTGCACGCTCACGTAAACTCTAAAGAATTCTTGTGTTTTCTCTTTGTTCTCTGCTGCACACACGGTTGCCTACAACAGAATCTCTGTGATTTCAGGGTTTCCTGTTCCAGCTGCTGGAACCCATCTGGTGTCCTTTATCTGGACACCTGTTTCACGAGTAAGACAATTAAAGTGATGAACCAGTTCCTTGTAGAAAATCAAGATTTCCCATTTCCTTAGGAATGTTGGAAGGAGAGAGGAAAAATGTTTAATAAACCACAATTATACATCTAATTGCCAGATGTCAAGTATTTAACAAGAACACATACTCTAATTGCAGGATCTTGTTTTGCTCCACTGAGACGTTGTATTAGTTATCTATGGCTATGTAACAATATTCCTATACAGTCAGGGGCTTAAAACAACACACCCTTGTTATCTCACAGTTCTGTGGATTAGGAGTCCATGCACGGCATCGCTGAATTGCAAAGCCACAAGCAAGGTGTTGGCTGGGCCCAGGGTCTCACCTGAAGACGTAGCTGTGGAATGAGCTGATTCCCTGCATGTGTGGTCATTGGCAGCATTCAGCTCCTTAAACTTGTAGGACTGAGAGCTTCCAGTTTTTCTAAGTGACTGCTGGAGGCTACTCCCAGCTCCTCAATGCCACCAGCAGTGCTCTGTGACATGAGGTTCCCCAACAAGGCCATTTGCTTCCCACAACCAGCAAGCTAGAGAGAAGCTCCAGCAAGACAGGTCCTGGGAGCTTATAGAACATCATCACGTACACATGGGAATCCCATCATATTGGCCATTTCTATTGGTCAGAGGTCATAATCCCACCCATGATCAAGAGGGTGATGGCACAGGGGCATGAACAACACCCAGAGGTGAGACGATGAGGACTACCTTAACAGTGTGTTTGCTCTTAAGATAGAATGTGCACTGTGGCTAGTGGAGGAGAGAAGCATTTGACAATAGCCAAGATTTTTTGTTGCTGTTAAGTACCATCGAGACGATTCTAACCCATAGCAACCCTGTATAGGGTCTACTAGGAGCAGCTGGTGACTCCAGCCTTGAAGTTCAAATGACTTTGCCTTCCCACACATTAACCTACTGAGCTTGACAATTATGGAGAAAGAAGAGAACCACCTAAATCTATAGATAAATCTATTACCAATATAAATCTATATTCATAGGGTTACAACAAGCCCAGGTGAGATCTAAGTTAGTACTGATAATAAGAAGGTCTGATTTAGTGAATTGGGTGCAATTTGAAGAATTAACAGGCACTGGCAATGAGCAGGTAATAATGTGGCTCTTAGAAAGTAGGCTGTTAGAACAGCTGGGCTATGGCAAGAAGAATCTAGGCCCAAGGAAGACAGGTAAGAGAGCCTCAGTGTCTGGGCTCTAGTGAAGAAATGGAAGCTTGAGGCAAGCTGTAGTCCTGGAAATTGGAAAGCTGTGCAGGAAACCACACAAAAGCCTGCTCATAAGGACCAAGTAAACAAAGTTAGAGTGAGGGTCTTGTGTTTAAGAGCTTGTGGGTGTTTGGGGCAGCAGGGCCAATTATGGATTCCATTTGTTATGACCCAGGACCACCTTTGACCTAGAGACTGACTATGGGACTTAGGTGAGGCTGAACTTTTAAGATATTGGTGTTGGAGGATGAACAAGAAAAGACAGGCACTGGCAGGGACAGTTTCCCACTGCCTAGGGTACTGTATAGAATTGAAACCCACAGTATGGCCCTGAATCACCATCATAAGCCAGTCTCCATCTGCCTTTCTAGTCTTGTCTTCCTTCAAAGTTGACACACACTACTTACATTGGAACCACTAAGGAAGGCCTCCACAGCTAATCCTTCCTTAACTCTGCTAATAATGCCATAGCTCCTCCATTTCTTCTGGGAAATTCCTCCTTCCTTTCAGGACCTTCTTCAAATGCTACTTCATATGTGTTCACTGTTCCTTGTACACCCTCTACTGGCTCACTCATCATTCAAGTTATAATGGTTTATTCTGTGTGTCTTTACCCTTACAGACTATGGATATGAGTAGGAAAGGTATCTCTCTTTAATCAACACAGCATCCTTAGCATCAGGAACAGTGGTTGGCATCTAGAGCATATTCAATAAATGTTAGTGACTCAACAAGCCAAGGAAGCAGTTAAACTGTGCGTTATTGATCAATCCTGCCTTAGAAGCCTAAGTTTGCTCCTCCTCTCCCCCACTACTCGCCCACTACCTGCCATATTAATGGGAGCTGGGTGTATAGGCTTGGGTTCACAGAGCTGCCTTTTCTTTAATGAGCATTAATGCAGTTGGAACCAACACAGAAGACTGAAAAAACAGTACTAAATCTTTTATGGACAAACTGCAAATCTTTGTGCACAGTCAGACATTTCCCCTTCTGACCCCAAACTCTGATCACCAGATGTGAGAGGTAAAGCAGAACACAGCACCCACATGTTTTCAAAGGAGGAAAAATCCCAGGCTCAGTTCATGGCTGCCACTGTGGATAACCCAGAAAATCCACATGACCTGAAGGTGATGTTTTGTCCCCCACCCCCCTCTCTGCTGAAAAGGAAAACATAAGCCTTGGCGCTTGGTATCTTCAGTGTTTGCAGCGACAGCAAAAGTATTTCCTCTTGGACATTCATTCTGCATGTAAGAAGGGCTTCCTCCTGCCCTTCCATGTGATCCTTTAATGAGAAAACCTAATGTACAAGTACAAAGTGGGATCACAGACCCAGCAATTATGATTTCTGAGGCCCACTACTGAACCCAGCAAGAAGCAATGTGCAGTAGCTGTCTACCTTCTCCGGGGCAAGAGAGAACAGGGCTATTCATCATGGCTAGACATGCACAACGCTATCAGTCAGTTCTGTTCTGTGGTGAAAGATTGTAAGTTGAAATGAATCCTTCAAATCCAATTGTTACTGCTCAAGATGACCCCACTGGGGAGCCTAATCTCAGCTAATCTGCACAGCCCATTTTTCTACCTCTTAATATGGATATTAAACCCTGGATATTGGAACAAATTGAACAAATTATGCACACATATTTTCATTTTGTTTTAAAATATGCATAGGCCCATGTTCTAAAATAGTCCTTTGGCCTAGGACAAGGAAATAATTCCATTTATAATGAGGGACAAGCATTAGTTATGCTGACAAAAATAGAATTAATTTGCTTAATATATCCTAGCATTGGACTTGTGGGATGAACATGCCCAGGAACTGGGAAGACCCTTCTCTCCAGATGCTCTCTGTAGGGCACCGACAACAGCAGGGGCCACGCCATGGGGAGAGCCTGTCAGACAGCATCTCAGGTAGTGTCCTGCCTTGTCAGATTCCTCATCTGGCCTTCCTCCTTTCCAGCAAGTATTCATTGACAGCCTACTCAATGCTCTTAATACAACAGACTCCTCCCTCCAAGAAAGGAACTTAGATAATGGCACAAGGAAGAAATTAAGAATGCAAAAAGGAAGCTTTTAAACCACATTAGGTGAAGCCAACAAATCCTTTGGGAAAGCATGCTTT
Source organism: Chrysochloris asiatica (assembly GCF_000296735.1). Lineage (NCBI taxonomy): Eukaryota > Metazoa > Chordata > Mammalia > Afrosoricida > Chrysochloridae > Chrysochloris > Chrysochloris asiatica. The sequence continues at coordinate 4,259,439 of NW_006408646.1, forward strand.
GCTTTCTTGTCAAAAAAAAAAAAAGAAAAGAAAATTGAGAAAATATTTACTTCCACTGTTCATCGTTAAAGGTGTAAGAAAAACGACTAAACTGATCCCAGCTCTGATGCACTTTTTCTATGAGCTTCAAACATCTGTGCATTATCAGAACTGGATCTGATCTGTTTTTACAATCTCCACAGTTGGCCACAACAGTAGAATGAATTTTTCTGAATGAATTTTCCAAAGGGATTTTGTTGGAAAGCTCTCACTATCCAATGACAAGAAGTATTTTATAGAAAAGAAATTCAATTAAACACATGGCTTAGCTGAAGATTTAATATGTGCATGGTAGCTACAGAGATCAACATTTTCAACACTGTATCAGAAAAATGGAAAAATGTGTTTCAGGGCACACCTGGATCAACTGGCATAATATAGTACAGGCAACGGGACCAAGCATAACAACTATTGTGAGGCTGGTGCAGGGCTCTGTTGTGCACAGGGTCACTTGATGAGGAGCATCTAGGGTCTTAAAAGCTGGAAGCAGTCATGAAAGATACAACTAATGGTCTCTTCCCATCTGAAGCAAAGCAGAGTGAAGGAAACACAAAAGTCAAAGAAACAAGCAGTCCAAAGGGCTAATGACCCCCATGGACCACAGCCTCCTGAAGACCAGAAGAACTAGATTGTGACTGAACACCACTAGTGACTGTTTTGACCAGTGGCACAATAAAAGGTTCTGGATAGAATGAGAAAAAAGAGCAAATTCACTAAAAAAATGTTACCAAATTTATTGGAGGAAACCCCAAGAATATTGCCTTCAAAGTTTTAGCATGGAACTAAAGTCACTCCTGGAGGCCACCTCTCAATCAAATAACAGACTGGCCTATAAAATAAGTAACAACCCATGAGGACTGAGTTCCTTAGAATAACCAACTAAACAGGACTACAATGGGAACCTTTGCTCTACAACAAAGAGAGGAAGGCAGGAAGTGGATGATAAACTGGACGAACAGAAATGGGGACTCTGGCAGAAATGGGGAGACAGCTGACACATTGTGGAGATTGCAACCAATGTCCAGGAACAATTGTGTATGAATTATTAAATAGAAAATTCATTTGCTATGTAAACAATCACTTGGAATACAATAAAATGAATGTGTGTGGGAGGGAGAGTGGGAGAATGTCCACAAATATGCAAGGCTTTGAGAGAGGATATTTGTACATGGGGATTTTCCTTTGCTGCAAACGTATCTATGAATATGTGCAGTATGTTGTTGTTGTTGTTGTTAGGTGTCATCGAGTCAGTACCGTCTCATAGTGACCCTATGCACAGCAGAATGAAACACTTCCTGATCTTGGGCCAACCTCACTATCATTGCTACATGTGAGTCCATCAATAATGCCACCTGGCCAATCCATCTCGTTGGGAGTCTTCCTCTTTTTCTCTGACCCTCCACCCTACCAAACATGATATTCTTCTCCAGCAACTGGTCCCTACTGACAATATGTCCGAAGTATGATAAACAAAGGCCACCTTGGCCCCCAAGGAGCACTCTGGCTGTACTTCGTCTAACAAGGATCTGTTGGTTCTTTACAGAGGGCAAAATCATTACACATTATTGGATATCTTAAGGCAATGAGTTTCTGGACCTGGGCTCAGGGTCATAGTATCAGAGAACACCAGGGTCAATTGGTACAACATAGTTGTATGCTGTACCAATTGACCCTGGTGTTCCCTGAGACTACGATCCCGACATAGTTCTACATTCTAGTTCAGTAAGTAGCATATGGGATCTTAAAAGCTAATGAGCAGCCATCTAAGGTGCAATTACTGGTGTCTGCAAGTGCAGAGGAAAGAAGAGTGATGGAAATTTGAAGATGTATGGAATCAACTAGTTCAAGGGACCAATGGAACATGTGATTATCAGTCACCATGATTCTGAGACCAAAAGAACTAGATGGTGCCAACTACCACTACCAACAGCTCTGTAGAGTGGGAGAAAATGTGGAACAAAACTTAAAAAAAAAGAGAGGCTTACTGGTCAGAAAGAGACTGGAGGAACCCAAGACTATGGTCCTTGGCCACCTGTCAGGTCTGGAATGGAACTCACCCTCATGGTACAATTGTCAACCAAGCAGTTGATAGGTTTATAGGGGGAACCAACAACACTAGTAAGCATCTTCACCATGAAATGGTCAACCCTTCAAGGTTGAAAGGACAACATTTACCTAATAATGAAGTAGAGAAAGGATGGGAAGGAGGGCAGATGAGAAATAATAAGCCCTGGGGAAGAAGTGGGACAACTGCTGTTCCGTGGAAGGGACTGCAATCATTGAGATGAAACAATGTGCATGATTTGGTGAATATAAAACAACCGACCTTCTCTGTAAACCTCCATTCAAATCATAATAAAAAGTTTCAAAAAAAACAAGCTAGCAGAGTAGAGATGCCAAGACACAGTGAGAGAGAGCTCAAAGGGACCAAGAAGCAGAGGCTCAGGACACAAGGACCTTCCTTGAGCTGACACAGAGACAACATCATCCCCTAAAGCAGGCACTCTGAATTTGGACTGCTAACCTCTTAAAGTGTGCAAAAATAAATTTGTCTCTTAAGGCTGAAACCAAGAAAAGCCTAAGTTAATGCAGGAAAGTTTACAAGAATGTTACAAAACCTAACATCATGAAAAAATAAAAACTCACCACAAGAGACTGGGAGTAAATGTCTAAAGAGAGGCCACTGAAAAAGTGACCTTACTTGGTTCCAGCTTATCCTACAGCGCCACAACAGGAGTCTATATGTATACAGAACAGTATGGTTGTAATGGAACTGACTAAAGGTCCTGGAGCATAGTCCTAGTGGTGCTACAGAGTACACATTGGACTGCTAACCACAAGGTCAGCAGTTCAAACCCACCAGCCATTCCTCAGAAACCCTATATAAGGTCTCGATGAGTTGGAACCAATTCAGTGATCCTGATATAGATACATATATGGAGATATATACAAAGTCCTAGTGTGGCACTGTAAGGCGTTCTGGTAGGGTAATGGTTACGAGTCAGACTGCTAATCTCAAGGTCGGCAGTTCAAAACTACCAGTTATTCCACAGAAGAAAGAGGAAGTGAGGTATGCACACCAAAGAACGGTCAACCATTTGAGATCAAAAGGGAAGCTTTCTTTTACCCTAAGGACAAAATCCTGAAGGGTGGGGCAAGGATGGAAGACTGGAAACAAGAAATACAGGGAGGAAGTGAGGTAAGTGAGACGCTGCACTGAGGGGAGCCCAATCTAGATGAAACAAAGTATATGATTTATTGAATGTAAAATATCACTCAATTCACAATAAAACGGTAGGAGAATAAAAGACTAACAGTTTTGGAAAGCCTCTGGAGCAGTTCTAGTCTATGACTGTGTTGAATGGACTCAATAGCATGTGGGTTAACACATGTATATACCTACGAAACCACTGCCACAAGCTGGAGAGTGACCACATTGTCTCACTCTCAAAAGTGTCTTCATCCGTTTGTAATCCATAACATTGGCTCCGTCCTACTTTTCGTTGCCAGTACACCTCTGATTTGCTTTCTGTGCCTGTAGATCAGTTTGTAGTGATACACGTGGGACCATGCAGCATGGTCTCTTTTCTTAATTGTTGTTGCCAAGTACCATTAAGTCAGTTCCGACCCACAGCAACCTTGTATAGGGTTTCTGAGGAGCAGCTGGTGAGCCCAAACCACTAACCTTGTGGTTCAAACTAACCTTATAGTCCAGTGCATTAACCCACCAAACATTTAACTCAAAAGAATCATTGGAGAATCATTCCCATTGCTCCCAAAGGCTGCTGGTTGTGAACACTATCAGCCCAATTTCCCACTGACCCCTTCAGTTTATTTGAATCAAGGTCAAGGATGATGATCCAGCTTGGTCATAATAATTCTGAAGCTCCATCCCAAGCATCTGTGGGTTAGACACAACATTTAACTTCTTAGATATATCTTCTTCTGTCAGAGAGGAATGATAACACTGTCACTTCTCCATGAGAACATTTTGAAAATTACAGTTCATAAGATACTTTGAGATGCTAAAAGATTTTTTAAGTAAGCCTAAAGAAGGGCAAAATACTTCTAATGACTGACTCACGATGTGGTAATGAACAGGCTGCACATTCTGCCCCTCTCCCTCCTCAAACACATAATGTGCCTCATCTCCAGACGCTGTATTCAAATAGTGAGAACTTGCTCTCCAGCCTGGTCCCCAGTTGACAGATACCAGTTGGAAATGAGAGGATGGAAAAAGCCATCATGGCAGTAGCCTGCATCCTACCAGGGCACATCTGACTGGCGTCACTGCCACTGTGAAAGGTAACAGAATCTGACAAAGAAAAATGCAGGCTACTTCTCGACTTGCAATGGTCACAGCAGGTCAAGCGGCAGGCAGGTGTGCAAGGGAGACAGCCGGAGAGCTGAAGCAAATACCCCTGACCACACAAAGGCCCTTTCCAGCTAAGCAGAGGCAGAATACCTTGCTGATAGGCAGCAGTATGCAGAGACTTCTGCTGCTATAAAAGGCTTATTGATCCTACTGAAGCATTTTGTAGGTCATTAAATCTAACTTCAGAGATTTAGACAAGACTTATTACAATCCATTTACAGGTGACTGCAACATAAGACTGCACCTACACATCAGAGGGTGGGGGTGGGGGGTTCTTTGTCTTCTCATTGCCATTGCCCGACAGGAAAGCAATTCTTATTCTCTAGTGACAGCTGGACAACAGAGGGGATTCTTCCAAGGAGATTTCCCCATAGTATCTCCTTCTTAGATGAAATTTGTCTCGGGGGCTTTTCTCATATTACATTAATGTTTTGGGGAACAAACAGAGGTTGAAAGTGGTTCAGCAAACATGTGATATGTTCCATTAGACGTACACCCTACAGTGCCAGCTGGGAAGGAATTTAACACGAAGTCAAGTGTGAGTTGAACCAAAATGGTTTCTTTATAAGGCGGGAAAGTTTCCTGTAACTGGAAAACACTGCACTCTTAACTCATTCTGCTCCCAGGATTCTAATCCTGCTCAGCCACAAGCAATGACCTCATAGGATGTCTAACCTCATTATTCAACACTGTGTATGAGCTGCAAGCCAAATGTTTAAATTAGAGGTACGCATGATGCCTACAAGGAGCTCTGGTAGCATAGTGGTTAGGAATCGGGCTGTGAACCACAAGGTCAGCAGTTCAAAACTACCAGCTGTTCTGTGGGAGAAAGATGAGGCTTTCTGCTCCTGTAAAGATTTACAGCCTTGGAAACCCTGTACAGGGTCGCTATAAGTTGGTTCTGACTCCACAGCACATAACAACAACAACATGATGCCTACATGAGAGGTTTGTGCTGGTAAAAAATAAAATAAAATGTATTAAATATCCTATGGGTATTTCAGTGAATTGTAGTAAATGTTGGTGTAGAACACTAATGGTCTTTGTATTTATACTTAATTATTGTTAAGTGCCTTTGAGTTGGTTCTGATTCATAGTGACCCTGTAACGGGTTTCGGAGGCCTTAAATCTTTGCAGGAGCAGAGAGCCTCATATTTCTTTTGTGGAGTGCCTGGTAGGCTTGAAAAGACAACAGCTCTTGTTTTTCTCACAACAACTAGTTAATGACACAAATCCTGACTGAAAACCTAGCAGCAGGCATAGGTATTATGCTTGAGACAAAGTTGGGGAAAACACAAATAAAACATTGTCTATGTGACAAGGGATGAGGTAGCTATGAGGAGGTGTCAAAAAAATTCAGGACAAATGGAATGGAAAGGTAATGTAATTTTTTCTACAAACTTTTTGAAGCCCCATCATATACTTGTATAATCATATAGTAACATCATAGGATCAGTGCATAAGAGGATCCATGACTTCCAGAGACTGGAAGAGAAGATTATAACATTTGAAACTGGGTTTTCAAACATAAGGCGGGAAAATGATCTTGGAGACTGAGTTCTAAATTTTAAGTCCAAATTTTTGCACAGCTTGTATCTATCATTCTCCCAACTTCTTTTGGAGTCACAAGATAAACCAGTACAAAGAGTGGCTGGTGTTGGTAGGTCACAGCTGGGAACAGCTCTGGTTCTGTTTGGTTTACAAGTCCTCTGGGAGGTCATGGAATGTGAGCAATTCACACATGGCTGATGGGGAGAAGCTATACAAGAGCCCTTAGGAACTCAGCTTTAACCCCAGGCAAGGCTAGGAGAAAAGACAGATGTACAGAGGTCTGGAAGAAAGGTTATCTATTGTTCCAAAGATTCAAAGAAAGGTCACAATCACTGTTCTCCTAACCACATATATAATTCAGGTTTGATAAAAGTAAAGATACAATGGAAAGCTCTTTATCTGAAAATTACAGCATCAATCAATGGCTTGCAAATTTAAGGGAGGTGTTCTTTCCAATTTGATATGTGGCTTAGATACTTACTCTAGACTTTAAACATCTAGGGAGTTGCCACCCACTCCACTGCCACTGAGTTAAATCTGACTCACAGCAAGCGTACAGAACAAGGTGGAACTGCCCCTTGGGTTTCCAATACTGTAAATCTTTATGGGAGCAGACAGCCTTCAGAGGCTGGTGGGTTTTAACCACTGACCTTGTGGTTAGTAGTTCAGTGCTTAATCTACTGCATTAACAGAGCTCCTCTAGGGGGTTGCAGTAATTTATAACATCTGAGGAAATACCTGGCAGAGAATGAGATGCCATGGATAATCTTCTAAAGCACTAACCTACAATCCTCTAAGGTAGGCGTTATTTTCATTGCACTGGACAAGCTAGTAATGGAGAATGCCTGCCACATGCCCCCTTTCAGGGAAACTACAGAAAATGACATGGGACTGTGTTTACTACCACAGGACTGTAACCACCCTGTCACAGATGGCTAAACCAGGCATGAGCATCTGATGCAAGACAGGCAGTCACTGGATGACCAATGACTTATTTAATGGCTTTGAATGAAAAGAGGTGCACCAAACAATCAGATTAATACACTTCCAGGATCTTCACCTCATAAATATTAAGAGGATGATGGTGGTGGTTATGTGCTGTGGAGTCGGTTACGACTCATAGCGACCCTGCACAGGGTTTCCAAGGCTGTAAATCTTGATGGGAGCAGAAAGCTTCATCTTTCTCCCGCAGAACAGCTGGTCATTTCGAACTGCTGACCTTGATGTTCACAGCCCGATTCGTAACCAAGGAGGTAAAAGTGAAGCTAATAGTACCCATTTGACCTCGCTTCAATGGCTGGATGATCAGAACTTGTCTAAAGGAAGAAAGAAGAGGGAAAAAAGTATAATCCCCTACAATTTGATGAACTTGATCTATACATACGGATGTAGTAGCTCAAAAGAGGGAACGAATCTTTACAGCAAGGATCATTTCCATTCCCTCAGTACACAGGGTTGACAAGGATGGGTAACTTAGACATTGACTACCCAAAATAGGGTGGTGGGTGGTGGCTACAAAGGCACGAAGTGACTGACTTACAAGCTTTCAAGAGGGAGCCTAGTTCCAGAGAGTGTGGGGGAAGGGTAGAATCTCCACTGAGTGGTTTCCAACCTGTCTGGATGGGTCTGGTGAAAGGAGATGGGGATAAGACTCTTGTGGTTCAATAATGAATAATTGCTATCAGGACTGATTGTGAACGTTGCAAATGTAAAGGTAGATGTTACTTTGTAACAAAAGATAGGGAGTGGTTGATCTTGCAGTTCAGGAGCGGAGGACCCTGGGACCATCAAGGGAGAAGAGCAGAGCATGGGACCCTATCCAGAGAAGCAGCAACGCCAGAGATGGAGGCAGAGATGATGACGTGGAGAGATGGAGCGGCTGGAGACTCTGGACTCAGGGAGGGAGAGGGGCTATGTGCAGACAGCGGGGATGGGGGGGTGGGTGTGGGGGGGCAGGCTTGCAGGGTGTTTGATAATACATGGAGGGGACTGTAATCCTTGCAATGAAATGAAATACGACAGGATGAATGTAAAGCTCATGTTCTCCCATGTAAAACTATCACTCAATTCACAATAAAAACTTACAAAAAAAAAAAACTGAAGCTAAAACTGACAGGATATATAAAAAAGAGACACATCAAGAGGCAGCCTTGGGGCACATAAGGGTGCCCAGCAAGACCTGAGGATGAGACGCAGAGAGAGCTCTGGGGAGAGAGATAGCTGCTTCTCCTTGCTTGCACTGCTAGTCCAGAGAACACACATCCTCATAATAAACTGCCTTTCTCTTAACTTTCTTTTTCTTGAAACTCAAGGAACCTGAGTGTGATTTTTATTTTACACATGAAGAAACAGAGACTTGTGTGATTACAGAACCGGTGAGAGGTAGACCGAGGACTGAATCCTGTATGTGAACCATGACAGAAAAGTCGTGTGAACAGAACAAATGATTTGACTGGTTATTCATGAACAAAAGCTGTTTCTTTATTTTAGAAGTCCTTTGATGACATTAGATTTTTTATGTAGTTTATTTAAAATTCCATTTTAATTTAAAATTTATCAGGGGCTTCAAAAAGCTCATGCAAAAATTCTATTATCTTTCATTCCATTTTTCCATGAACTTTTGGAAGCTTTATGATTATTATTAGTACTACAACTTTAAAATTATTTAAGTTTTAAAATTCTAGATTTTTTTCAATTAGAATGTGGAGAAAATCAAGTGCACTGGAAGAAGTCCTCCCAAATGATATATATTTAAATTTTGGATTAGTTTGATCATACTTTACTTATTTTAAATTCAACCATATATTATCACATACCTTACCCATATGTTAATTACTTCTCTTTTACAATAGAGAGGTTATCTCTAAACCTTGCAAAATGCATGCATTTTTACTAATGTACCAATTTTATCATCTTCTAGAACAGTCATGCTGTATTTGTCCATTACACAACTCTGGGATGAAGAAAAATAATAAGAAACAACCTAGGGGATGATTCCCTGGTTGAATATATATATTCCAAGTTGTTCAGATATTAAAATTTCATCAATGATACATCACACCACTCAAAGCCCTGCACTGTATTATAACAGTACAAGGAGTCATAACAAATATGTGTTCTACAGCCTAATATATCACTGGCTAATGGCATGGGAAGCATTGGCTACAATTGTTAAGGAGAGGGGAATTCACCAGGATCCAAAAAATTCCCATTTTCTATCATGCAGTGGATAAGTGCTTGACTGTTAACCAAAAGGTACGGTTCAAACCCACCAGCTGCGACGATGGCCAAGTCAATCCTGTAGGGCACTTCTACCCTGTCCTATAGGGTCACTCGACAGCAACAGGATTGGGTTTGGTTTTGCGAGCCTCATCTTCTAATGTTAACGTTACCTAGAGTTAGGGAGGAGTCAAGATTTCCTACAGCGTTTGTCCTACAGTGTAGTGGAGTCCTACAGTGTAGCCAAGATTTCCTACAGTGTAGTGAAACAAGGGGGTGTACAAAATCCCTGAATGCTTAGTGACATGTTAAAAACACCAATTAACAATAATAATAATACACCTATAAATTAAGGAGCTCTGGTAGCATTGTGGTTATGAGTCATATTGATAACCTCTGGGTCAGCAGTTAGAAACTACCAGTCATTTCAACGGAGAAAAAAGAGACTTTCTGCTCCTGTAAAGATGTGTAGCCTCAGAAACCCCATACAAGGTCGCTATGAGTCAGAACTGACTCCACAGCACACCACCACCTATACATTAGAACTTGGAGTCCTGGTATGGTGCTATAGAATAAGCACTGGTTGGGTTGAACTGAAAGTTCAGTGGTTCGAACTCACCAGCCACTCCCCAGAAACTCTATAGAGAGTCACTATGAGTCAGAACCACACTTAACAATGACAACAATAAATTAGAACTAATATTGTCCCAATTGGGGTTCTGAACTTGCACATAATACACTTTTAAAATTTGCCCACAGAGAGACTAATCAATCAGCCAATGATTACTTTCCCTTTGAGCTGTAACATTTTACATTTTTGTAAGGAAGAGGCTCATATATATGACAAGACTCTTATCTCAGGCTTCATTGACACCCAGTTGTTGTTGTTAAGTGCCCTAGAGTTGGTTCCGACCCATAGTGACCCTGTACAGGGTTTCCAAGGAGCAGCTGGTGAGCTTGAACCACTGACCTAGTGGTTTAAACCAGTTTATAGTCCAGCACATTAGTCCACAGCACACCACTCCAATACTCAGGTTCTGTAGAATACATACTGGGCTGCTAACTACAGGGTCGGTGATTCAAACCCATCAGCTGCTCCTCAGAAACGCTATACAGGGTTGCTGTGAGTTGGAACTGACTTGATGGCACCAGACAATAACAATAAATCACCCACAAGGTCCTTGGATGATGCAAATAAATGATTTATAGTTGACTAATAACAAGGAGCTCTGGTAGCGTAGTGGTTACGAATCGGGCTGCAAACCTTAAGGTCAGCGGTTCGAAACTACCAGCCATTCCGCGGGAGAAAGATGAGGCTTTCTACTCCCGTAAGGATTTACACCCTCGGAAACCCTGTACAGGGTCGCTATGGGTCGGAACTGACTTGACGGCACTTAACAACAACAACAATAACTTTGGTGTGGTGCTGTGGGTTAATGCGCCGGACTGCAAAGCCACTGGAACTACAAGGTCGGTGGTTCAAGCTTACCAGCTGCTCCTCGGAAACTCTATACAGGGTTGCTATGGGTCGGAACTAACTCGATGGCACTTCACTACAAGAACAAATAACTTAAAGGAATCCTGGTATAGTGCTTTGGAATAAGCACTGGATTACTAACCCCAAGGCTGGTAGTTCAAACCCACCGGCTACTCCTCAGAAACCCTATACAGGGTTGCTGTAAATCTGAACCAACTTGATAGCACTTAAGGCCCTCCCACCCAGCAGCTCAGTGGAAGAAGGCCTGGTGGTCTGCTTCTATATATATATTAAATCCCCTCTGTAACACATGGGGTTGCCTTAAGTCAGAATCAAACTGACTCTATTATAAACACAAATCAAACTGATGTGTTTACTGTTTACGCTTTAATTTTCCATACTGTAGATGAGAAATTAAACCTTAGAGAGATGAAACGACTTTCTTATAGTCATTAAAGGCAAGGTCACCACCAAGCCCTTCTTGTAACCAAGACTTGACTGCTATTGCAGTTATTCTCCGGAAATCCTCATTTTTCAGTTCATTCTGAATGGGCCAGACCAAGGAAGTGAGGAAGCAGCACCTATATTAATTTGATATTTATCATCTTACTCAACTCCATATAGGAGAGAACAGCCACCTTCAACCCTATCGAAACTACACTGTAATCAATGCAAAGTTAATAACCCTTTAAGTCACCTCAAAGTTTTCCTTTCCAGACTCATTCCTCATATTCCATATGAAGCACTGCTTTAACCGAGGTCACAGCAAAAGTGGAGAAAGAATGGAGGCCCAATATGGACTCTGAAGCTGTAAAGGGAAGAACTAAGCCTACCCGGCATTCAAATACACAATAAAGTTACTAGAATGAAAACAATGTGACAGAGGCACCTGAATAGGGAAGAAGACAAAAAAAGACAACAACTACAGGAACAGAACTGAGCACTTAATTAGAGAAGCTAATGAGGGTGGTATCATAAATGTCCATGGAAAAAACTAGATAACCATCTGGAAAAGGATAAAATTAAATCCATACCTTATACTGAGCATAAGCCTAAGATCAAAATGGATCATAAGTAAAAATGTAGAAACAGAAACTGTATGTGCTGATTGTTCTAGTGTTAAGCTAGTTAAACTTGGAACTATATTTCTTAGGATTTCCCTATCTTAGATGGTTCCAGGTTAGAGTAAGCCAAAAAGAGGAACCTGTAAGTAATCTGGGCATTGAAGTAAAGCAACAGCTATTACTCTGTGAAAGTCTTCACGGTCAAATGTGATTCAGAGATGCCTAGGAGGGTCCAGCTTGTCTTCCCTCTGCTTTATAGTCCATTTCCTCATGATGGCTGATGGTGTTGGTCAACAGTAGTCCCAAGTCCAACATCAGATACTTGGCAATCATTACAAAGAGTCAACAAGCTCCCCTTCACAATCCTATTTCAGTGGGTGCACATGCTTGGCTTCCTAGATGGCTCTGCAAGATCCACCTTGTACCACCAGTGTCCCATGAGGATGAATTCGTGACTTTTCGACAGCTCCTCCAAATGTCCCCAGCTTCTCCTTGTGTAAGGTCTAAAGCCTACAATAAATCCCTTATCCTGCAACACTCTTCAGTGCATCTACTGGCACGATTAATAAAATTACTGGTCCTGGAAGCAGGGTTTTAAAGGAAACAAGAATGAAAAGAATGGGAATCTGGAATTGGTTCTCTGATCTGACTAGATTTAAAGGCACTGATGATCCCGTTTCCGGTGATAATCAGGACACTCACATAACAGCAAAGCAAATAATAAATATGTTACCTGTAGTCCTGGCTTTGGGAGACCAAGAAGCTGTCACTATAGTACATGTTAGTGAAAATACAATCTAAGGGCAGTGCGTTTGGCTGGCTGCTTCAAAGTCTGCTGGAGAACATGAAGAAAAGAATGCATTTTGAATTCTCAGTCCAGGGTCTGGGTAGGGAACTAGAAATCTTCTGATTGTCCTAAAAGAAAACCCTTATTTTCTGAAGCCATAGGTTAAATATTTCTGAAAATTAATTAGGTCATTTATTAGAAAGGAATGTAGTCTGGATAAAAAGGGTGGAGATAGGGACATATTCTGATGAAGCTGAGGAGCTTTAACCTGCAAAGGTTAGTCACCCCTTGCTGGAGAACCTTCTGAAATCACTGCCTTGAAGTAAATGCTAATCTTCCTTGA
>NW_006408646.1:4272393-4278065 GCF_000296735.1 Chrysochloris asiatica
CCCACCCCTATCACCTGTCTCACTGATTCTAGAATCAGGGTTCCTTAAAGATTGACAATTTAGACTGGATAATTTTGTGTGGGGCATTCCTGTTAACTATGGGATGTTAAGAAGCATCCGTGAACATTCACAAGATGCCAGCAGCAGCAGGCCACACTACACACCTCCACCCAGTTTGACAACTGAAAACATCTCCGGACATAGTCTAATGTCCCCCTGGTTACAGTAAGATCACTCCCCAATTGAGACAACTGTCCTCCACCAAGGGAGTCAGGTACAAAGTATGATATTTGAAGCAGTACCCAAACGCCTTACTGCTGTTGATGTTGTTGTTAGGTGACATTAAGTCCAATCTGACTCATAGTGACACTAAGTACAACAGAACTGAACACTGCCTGGTCCTACACCACCCTCACAACACTTAGGTTTACTCCCACTGTCGGCAGCCACGGAATCAATTCATATCTTTTGAGGTCTTCCTCTATTTCACTGATTCTCTACTTTCCCAAGCATGATGACCTTTTCTAGAGACTGGTTCCCCCAAGAGCATGTTCAAGCTATGTGAGACCAAGTCTTTCCATCCTTACTACTAAGGACCATTCTGGCTGTCCTATTTCCAACAAAGATTTTTTTGTTCTTCTTACAGTCCCTGGTAATTTCAATATTCTTTGTCAACATCTTAATCCTCATCTGTTTTTCTTAATCATCTGGCTTTTAAAATAGCCAGCTTTCATATGCATTTGAGGCAACTGAAAATACCCTGGCTTAGGTCAGTCTTCAAAGTGACATCCTTGCTCTTTAAAGAGGTCTTTTGCAGCAGATTTGTCTAAAGAACTACATTATTTGATTTCCGTCCATGAACACTGATTGTGGATCCAAGTAAACCACCATACTAGATTTTGCCAGTTTGATAGAAACCTGAATGCTATGTATGAAAATGGATCTTAATGGTGTTGTATTAGGGTGAAAGGAGTATAAATTTACTCAAAGGGGTTTACTCAGATTGAGCAAATGGGAGTGCTTCTGACAGTTTATTTAGCTGGAAGAATAAAACCTGGAGCTCCCATCTCTTCTTTGTTCCCCTTTGCCCCCTTTATCCTATCTTCTTCCGAATCATATATTTTTAGGAATTTACTTCTCCTCTAAGTGGTTGCTTTCACAGTCCTCTTCAACTGTAACTCTATGACAGAATTAAGTCATAATGCCCTCTCCACTGTACAATGATTTGCCCTCTCTCCTATGCATAGTAGAATGATACCAATTACATTCCATTCTTGGGAGAATTGAGACAATAGTCAGTCAAAGTCATTTTCTGGCTTCTCTGTGGTTGAGAAAGGCTGCTAGGGTTTACAGCACATTTTTAACTTCTTAGAGTCTTTCTTTAAATTACATCACAGTGCTTCATGTAACCACCACTCTTCATCTGTCAGTTTCTCGCACTGTGATGCCTTTCATGTAACAGTGGTTCTGGAAGCTATGTCACTGGTATTTTGAATATTGGCAGGGTCACCCATGGTGGACAGGTTTCAGCTGAGCTTCCAGACTAAGCGACTAGTAAGGAGGACAGGCAGACTACTTCCGAATGTTAAGCCACTGAAAACCTTATGAACAGCAGCGAAACACGATCATATAGCACCAAAATATTGAATACTGAAACATGATGAATAGCACCAGAATGTTGTCAGGTATGGTGCCGGATGATGAGTCCCTTTAGGTTGGAAAGCACTCAAAATACCACCCCCAACGAGATGGACCGGCACAGTGGCAGTAACAGTGGACTCATGCATAGCAGCCATTGTGCGGCTGGCACAGGACCAGCCGGTGTTTCATTCTGTTTTACACTGGGTCGCTGTGAGTCAGAACCAACTTGATGGCACCTAACAACAACCGCTTCATGCAAGAAATGCACGAATCTTACAACAACATCTTCTCATTTCTCCCTCCTGTTCTCTGTATTATTGTAACACATTTCGCATCTATATTTTACGCCCCATAATACATTGTTATTATTTGTGCTTTAAGCAGTCAATTATCACTTGAATAAAAGCTTTTAGATAAATGAAAGATTGAAGGAAAGAAGTCATCTAAAGTTAACTAAATAATAACATTTCTGGCTGTCTTTGTGCACTTCCAACTTTCCCTCTGGAATCATTTTCCTTTGGCCTGAAAAACTTCTGTTACTGTTTCTTGGGTGTTGGCAACAATTTTTCTAAGTGTTTGCCTATCTGGAATTTGGCAGTATATTTCTGCTTAGCTACAGAATTCTACGGTGACAGTTGTTTCTCTTTCATCACTTTCAGGATGCCATTCTCATTTCTGATTTATCTTGCTTCTCAGGACAAGCCAGGCTCATTCACATCTTTGTTCCCCTGTACAGTAGGTCTTTTTTTCTCGGAATGCTTTTCAGATATTTTCTTTATCATTTGTTTTCATCATTTGAATCATGATGTGCCTTGGTGTGATTGACTTTTTGTTCAAGGAGCTTCACTGGAAGTACAATTTGCATAATATCAGGTAATCCTCTGTTATTATGCATCTGTCCCTAGACTGTTAGAGCACTTAATAGTGTTTATGGGACCATGAGACTCTATTCATGTATGCAGTCTTTTTTCCTTTGCTTCTGTTTGGATGGTTTCTACTGCCCTATCTTCAAGTTCTTTGACCTTTGCTTCAGCAGTGTCCAAATGGTTCTTAAGCCCATCTGGGTTTTTTGTTTGTTTGTTTCCAGAATATATATATTTTAAAATCTCTGTCCTTCTTAAATATTCTTAAGCATTTCTAACTTTTTTCTCACTGGCCATATTCAACTACATGTTAAAGGTAAGACAAAGTAGTGAATAATGTATCTGCCATGCTTGAAAGGCATGCCATGATACAAGTTCTGTAAAAACCTCACTAGAGCAAACCAGACCATCCAGTTGATCCCAGCTCCTTGAGACCCCAGGTGTTTCAGAGTACTGACCTCTGCAGAGTTTTCAATGACTTTAATCCTTCAGAAGTAGTTTACCAGGACTTTCTTCCAAGATTCAAATCACCAGGACTTCAGTTAGTACCTGAATGCTTAACTGTTTGCACCACCCTAGGATCTCCTAATGATTTCACTAAACCCAAAAATCCTGCTGTCACGGAGTTGATGCTGGCTCTTGATATTAACCCTATATAGGTTTTGTTTGTTGTTTGTTTGAAGGTTTTTATTGTGGATTGAGTGAAAGTTTACAGGGCAGATCATCAGTTTTACATTCAACAAATCATACACCTTGTTTCATTACAATGATTATAATCCCCTCCACGTACCATCTACCATCAGTTAACAGTATTTCTCTCTATTCATTTTAGCTCCTTTTCTTTTTTTTTTTTTAAACACTATGCCCTCGTGGGAGTCCTGGTATGGCGCTGTGGGCTAATGCATCAGACTGCAAAGTTGTTTGAACTGCAAGGTCAGTGGTTCAAGCTCACCAGCTGCTCCTTGGAAACCCTATACGGGATCGCTATGAGTTTGAATCAATTTGATGGCACTTTAACAGTAACAACAACATGCCCTCATGGGAGGAAGTTGAGGCTTTATGCTCCTGTAACGACATTCAACCTCAGAAGCCCTATATGGGGTTGCTATGAGTCAGAACCAACTGGACAACACCTAAAAACATCTAAGCGCCCTGGTATCTGAGTCTTTCAGTCCAGCACTGTGGAGGTTCTAGTTGTTCTTTCTTTTCCTGGCTTCGTGGGATCTAATCTTATGCAGGTCCAGTTTAGTGCTCATTCACACCGAGACCCATATGTACATTTATGGAGCACTTTCGCTTTGCTGTCCGGTCTCATCTCTGCTTCACAAATTCTAAGCAATACCTCAAACTCCCCAAACTATGCTCTTAATTTTTCTTCAAATCAGTGAGCCCACTGTGCTCCATTTTGGATTCCTTACGCTGCGCCACGACCTCTACAGTGATTTCAGGTTGTACTGAAATTGTAAAACTAAATTCTCTCATTTCCCTTCTCACAGGGATCACAGTACTGTACTCTGTCCAATGTCTGAAATAGTTCTTCATGTACACTGCTCAGTGTTCTTATTGTTGACAGAAGGACTTAGCCAACTACCATTATTGCATCATGTCCAAACCAGAGTTTTTATTCTTTTTCTCTTCATACCTTGCCAATTTCCCTTTTACCTAACAGAATGTTATCTAATACAACTTCCTGCAATGATGAAAAACACTCTATCATCCTCTCTAATATGGTAGCCACTAGCCACATGTGGTTACTGAGGATTTAAAATGTAGTTAGTGAGCTCGGGTTTCAGCTCAGAAATGTTAGAAGGCTAGGAAGATCATCTTCCTACCTATGATAGAACAAAACTGGACAAAGTACAAATTAGTGAGTTTTGTTGAATTAATGAGACAACTGAGGTCACAGAGTAAACAACTAATCCATTTAGCAAAATAAAAGAGAATAGAGAGGAATCCATGAGACCATACTGGTATATATAGCTAGATGGATATATAGAGAGATAGAGAGACAGAGATAGATGGATGGATAGACACACAGACAGATATTTAAAAAGAGCTCTTCTTTTGGACAAAACCTCAACAAAGAGCTCCCATATACATTAGAAGAAAATGAATGGGAAATGTGCAAAAGGTAGTTCTCCAAACACACTGCCAATGAGTTTAGTTCTGACTCATAGTGACCACACAGGACAAAGCAGAACTACTCCTTAGGATTTCTAAGACTGTAAATCTTTATAGAAGCAGACAGCCTCATCTGGGTCCCATGGAGTGGCTGGTGAATTTCAACTGTGGTTAACAGTCGAACACGAACCCCACAGTGTCACCAGAGCTCCTTATCTCCCCACCCCCATTCTTATCCATTATAAAATAAAAGCAGCAATTTAACAGTGGAGAAATCTAACCGATTCCACCTGAACCAAGTGCCAGATTCTAACACCATGTGTCTCTTGACAGGATGCACCAAGAAGAACCATTAACTTCTTCAGTATTCCTGCCATCAAATATGTATAAACGGAACCTAATAGTGAGGAAACATCAGGTAAATTCCAACTGAGGAACATTCCAAATATTAATGGTTTGTACTCTTCAGAAGCATCAAGGTCAAGGAAGACAAAGAAAGACTGAAGTAGTGTTCAAAGTAAAGGAGGACTAAAGAGAATAGTGCTTGGGCTAGGCATTGGACAGCTAACTACCAAGTTAGCAGTTCAAACCCAGCTTTCATTTCATGGCAGAAAGATGAGGCTGTCTGCTCTCATAAAAGCTGAGTCTCTGAAACCCTATATTAGAACATTGGGTGTGGGTGGGTTTAAGGAGACATGAAAACTAAGTGCAAGGCATAATCCTGGGTTACCTCCTAGACCAGGAAAAAAGCAACCAGGTCAAACATTACTGGGAGAATTGACAACGTTTAAATAAGAGGTTTGGTAATAGTGGAAATACTTATTTAAATATAGATTTAATGATAGAGTTGAATCGATGTAAATTTCCTGAATTTAATAACTGCTAATTTATACTGTGGCACTGTGGGTTCAGAAAACCAAAAACGAAGACAACGCTCACCATTTCTCAAGCTGGAGGAACTGAAGAAAAAATTCAGGCCTCAACTTTCGTTATTGAAAGATTCTCTGGGCAAATTATTGAATGATGCAGAAAGCATCAAGAGAAGAT
>NW_006408646.1:4279243-4315948 GCF_000296735.1 Chrysochloris asiatica
TTTGAGTTATGGTGTTGGAGGAGAATACTGAAAGCCATGGGCTGCCAAAAGAACCAACAGATCCATTTTGGAAGAAGTGCAGCCAGAGTGCTCCTTGGAAGCCAGCATGGTCAAACTTCGTCTGTCATACTTCGGATATATTGTCAGGAGGGGCCAGTCGCTGGAGAAGGATATCATGTTTGGTAAGGTGGAGGGACAGAGAAAAAGAGGAAGAATCCCAACAAGATGGATTGGCCAAGTGGCAGCATCGATGCCACTCAAGCGTGGCAACACTAGTGAGGTTGGCCCAGGATCTGGAAGTGTTTCGTTCTGCTGTGCACAGGGTCACTGTGAGTCAGTACCGACTTGATGGCACCTAACAACAATAATAACAACAATACTGTGGGTTAGCGTGCTGGACTGCAAAGTCAGTTTGAGATACAAGGTCAGCAGTTCAAGTTCACCAGCTACTCCTCGGAAACCCTATACAGGGTCACTATGTTCAGCATCATCTCAACGGCACTTGACTGACATCAAGTTGGGCAATCATGCCCTGGGGTGGTGCTTCTCAAGCTCACACTCTGGTCTGTGGACTAGACTCACCAGCAAACTGTTCTCCTACAGGGACACAGGTACAGAAACTGAGAGTCAACATTTAGAAACCTGACAGAGTAATTTTAAGCCTGTTTATTCTAATAATAAAATTATTGACTTGTGGTTTGTTTTTAAAATTTAAAAGGACTTATTAAGAAGAAGTATTTAGAAAACTGAAAACTGTGTTGGTGACAGGAAGTTATGCTGAGGAAGTCAGGAGGTTTCTTCTATCACCACAATGCACCTGCTTATTCTTTGAGGGTAGTAAGGGTTTGTCCTATAAGAGTCATTGGGAACCCTTTACCTAACTAACCCACTCCACAGCTCTGACCTTGCCTCTTCAGACTTCTTTCGGTTTCCAAACCTCAAAGAACACTAAAAAGGAACACAAATTTAATCCCTCAAAGATGCACAAACTGTTGTTTTGATATGGTGTAAACAGAGAGCTCAGAAGTCTTCATGGAAGGGTTGGAGAGATAGAAACACCACCTTCCTAAGTCTACAGACCTAGGTGGAGGATATGTCAAGAAACAAGCTTTTTAAATGAATGTAAAACTGATAATCTGCCTTGTAAACTTTCACTCAATTCACAATAAAAACTTAAAAAATAATAATGATAAATCACTCAAGGAAAACTAAAAGAAACAATAGCTTTACACTTTCGATATTTTGGTTTTATAAAGGTTTCTGTGATTTTATGGCAATACTTTTTGACTTACACCTTCACAGGAGAGGAAAAGGTAAGGACACGGGGAGTAAATACGCACTCACTATCCCCTTCATTCCCTTGAAACCAGGCAGTTCATTCAAATAATCCAACAATTATTTACTGAGCACCTGTTATGTGTCAGGCCCTGGAGATAAGGAATATACAACATAAAGGAAACGTTTTGCCCTCCAGGTGCGTTATCTACTTGTTGTTGTTGTTAGGTGCCATCGAGTCGGTACTGACTCATAGCGACCCCATCACAGCAGAACGAAATACTGCCTGATCCTGGGCCAACCTCAAACCTCACTATCGTTGCCCCGCTTGAGTCCATAGATGCGGCCGCTTGGCCAATCCATCTCGCTGGGGGTCTTCTTTTTCTCTGACTTCACCAAACATGATATCCTTTTCCAGCGACTGGTTCCTCCTGACAATATGTCTGAAGTATGAGAGACGAAGTTTAGTCATCTTGGCCTCCAAGGAGCACTCTGGCTGCACTTCTTCCAACACAGATCTGTTTGTTCTTTTGGCAGCCCATGGCACTTTCAATATTCTCCAACACCATAACTCAAATGCGTCAATTCATCTATGGTCTTCCTTATTTACTGTCCAGCTTTCGCATGCATATGAGGTTATTGAAAATACTATGGTTTGGGGCAGGCACACCTTAGTCCTAAAGCTGACAGTTTTGTTCTTCAACACTTTAAAAAGTTCCTGTGCAGCAGATTTGCCTAATGCAATACATCATTTGATTTCTTGATGGCTGCTTCCGTGAGTGTTGATAGATGATCCAAGAATGAAGTCCTTGACAACTTCAATCTTTTCTCCATTGATAAGAATGTTGTTCATTGGTCCAGTGGTAAGGATTTTTGTTTTCTTGACATTGAGATGTAATCCATATCGAAGGCTGTGCTCTTTGATCTTCATCAGTAAATGTACTAAGTCCTCTTCACTTTCAGCAAGCAAGGTAGTATCATCTGCATACCGCAAGTTGTTAATGAGTCTTCCCCCAATCCTGATGCCACGTTTTCCTTCATATAACCCAGCTTCTCGTATTATCTGCTCAGCATACAGGTTAAATAAGTATGGTGAAAGAATACAACCTTGTCGCAAAATTTTCTTAATTTTAAACCATTTAATGTTCCCACGTTCTGTTCAAACAACTGTCTCTTGGTCCATGTACAGATTTCTTATCAGCACAACTAAGTGTTCTGGAATACTCACACCTCACAACGATCCCCATAGCTTGTCATGATCCACACAATCGAAAGCCTTTGCGTAGTCAATAAAGCATAGGTAAACATCTTTCTGATATTCTCTGCTTTCAGCTAAGATCCATCGGGCATCAGCAATGATATTCCTCGTTCCACGGCCTCTTCTGAATCTGGCTTGAACCTCTGGAAGTTCTCTGTCAATGCATGCTTGCAGCCGTTTCTGTATTACCTTTAGTAAAACTTTACTTGTATGGGATATCAAAGAGATTATTTACTAGAAGGGAGAAAATGACAACAACAACAAAAAAATTTAATACACATACTTATTTTACAGAATCTACAACGGCATCAGTTGTTAGGTATACCTTGATTTCAAAGATGTTAAAATCTGAATATATATGTATATACACATGTGACAAGAACCAATAAACAATCATCAGTAACACTAAGGAGGTATACATACCTTAGGACAGTCAACCATTTGAGATCAAAAGTTCAGAAGCACTAGGAGAGGAGGTGGAATGGAAACAGGAAACAGAGAAGAAGTGGAAAAAGTGATGTTACATAGTGAGGATTGCAATCAATGACATGAAACAAAATGTGTAACAACTGTTAAAAGAAAAATGGTTGTGGTTGGAAAAGTTTCCCCCAAGTCACAGTAAAAAACGAGCCCCCAGAAATGAGTTAAACAGAGATAAGTTGGGTTGGGGTAGGGGATATAGGGAGGGTACAGAGAAAGGGCTGAGGGTGGTCTGAGGAAAAGTCTGGAAGGGGTGAGGGAGTGAGAGATCATAGGCAAAGTGCGAAGGTTGTTGGCTGGAGACCAGTCACTTCAACACTGAAAATATTTTCCACAAGGATGGTCAACACATTCAAAGTTGAACCGTCTCCTCCAATTTTAAATATGGAGAAAAATATTTTATTGAGTTATAATTCATCATGGTTTTCTAATCAAAATGCAGGCAAAGGGTGATTTTCACTATGGTGAGGGAAAAGACTCAAGTACATTCATCACTACACCTAAATCAGTGAATAGGTTGTTGTTCAGTGCCATCGAGTCGCTTCTAAATCATAGCAACGTTGTACAGGGTCGAGGAGTGGCTGGTGGGTCTGAACCTCCGATCTTGTGCTTAGAAGTTCAGTGCTTATACTGCAGCACCATACCAGTAATTAGTGCTGTCCACTTGGTTGACTGATAGCAATGCAAGGAGAAGCTGGTGGGTTTGAAATGCCGACCTTGTAGTGAGCAGTGCAGTACGTACCCTACAGTGCCACATAGGTTTGTTGTTGTATAGTGCCATCGAGTCAATTCTGACTCATAGCAACCCTGTATATGATTTATGAGGAGTGGCTGGTGGATTTGAACCACCAACCTTGCAGTCCAGTGCTTATCCTACAGTGCTACACCAGGACTCCACACAGGTATGTACTAACTGATTTCCAGAATTGTTCTCTTGCTGTTGTTGTTGTTAAGTGCTTTTGTGTTGGTTCTGACTCATAGTCACCCTGTATAAGATTTCCAAGGAGTGGCTGGTGAATTCAAACTACAGACTTCAAACTGATCTTTCAGTCCAATGCATTATCCTGGACTGTGTCCTCTTGCTAGTAGGGCATAAACAAGGCAAAAGAAAACTTGGGGGGGGGGAGGGGCGGGGCGAGCTTCAAAAGAGAAAGAAAATGCTACGTGTTTTCTTTTCCCCAACTAAGTGCTAGCTTTGAATTCTCAGCACCTCTGCTTCTGGGACTTTTGCTACATTATTTAATGTTTTTAATTCACGACAAATTACATCTAAATTTTCTTGCTCATATTCATTTATAGGACATTTTCATCTTGTCATCTTTTTTCATATACCGTGAAAGCACGAAGGGAGCATCCAGCACAACGTACCCTTCAGAAACAAGCTAATGGCAGAGCTTGGTGTCAATTTCACAGCTCAGTGAAGTGAAAGTGATCTAGCTGGCCCTCCGCACACACCTAGAAGGAGGTCTCCTGCGTGTGTGCAGCCTTGATCTTGCTTGTATCATGCCTACAAGCAAGATAAGTTCAAGTGAAGACATTATGTATTGAGAGAGAAAGCAGTCATCATTCAGATGCCCTTAGAGCAGCTAGAATAGAATGTGGGGACAGAAAGTTGAGCCAGACCTTCTGATTTATTTTGTGGAGAGTTGTTTTTCACAAATGGCAGGGAGCAGTAGCCTTCCTTTGGGGATCTGGTAAGGTTTAGGAGTAGAAATTTTCTTAACAGATGCATGAAAGCTGAATTAACAGTTTAAACAGTATTTTTACGGCTCATGAAGGAGCCCTGGTGGCACAGTGGTAAAGTGCTCTGCTACGAATTACCAGCCGTTCATTGGATAAAAGGCATGGTAGACAATGGGGAGGAAGGGGGAGAATGACAGACTTACAAATATATTTAATATAAACCAAAACACAGTAAGAAGACTACATTATGTTCATTGTTGCTAATTGCCGTCGAGTCGGTTCAAACCCATAGCAACCCTATATAAGGTTTCCAAGGAGCAGCTGGTGAGCTTGAACCACCGACTTTGTAGTTCAAACGACTTTGCAGTCTGACGCACTAGCCCACAGCACCACACCAGGACTTCATTAAACAGCCTGGATGGCTCAGTGGTTAAAGCACTCAGCTACTAATTGAAAGGTCGGTGACTTGAACCTACCAGCTGCTACATGGAAGAAAGATGTGGCAGTCTGCTTCCATAAAGATTCAAAGCCTTGGAAACTCTTTGGGAACACTTCTACTCTTGCCTAAAGGGTTGCTATAAGTAGGCATTGACACGAAAGCAGTAGATTTGGTTTGGTTTTGGTATTGTTAACCATTAAAACCCTTTCATGACACCTGGGATATATATCACCTACTAACATCTTTAGCCTCTCAGGCTTTCTGGGAAGCTGCTCTCCCAGTCGTACTATTTGTTGCTGCCTGGTAGGAACCTGTATATAATTTCATGACTCTGAAAAAATGGGTTCCATCTCACCATTCCTACCATCAGAGTCTGCTTGGGACGTATGCGTCCCATATAACTCTATCAAAATCCTATTGGCTCAAAAAATATTTTTCCTTGATTTCAGCATGTCTTCCATTACTGAAAACACATGGTACCAGCAACGAATTAAAAACAATGTAACTCAGTCATGGAAAGGTTAAAAGAATACCAGTTTCATTTGCTAGCATACAATAACCCCATTTTTTCCTTAGACCAATTCTGTAACGTAAGGGGAACATGTGAATGCTTTTCTGTTTTATAGATATAGAAGCTGAATCTGTGGCCATATAGCTAATAAATTATGTAGTCACAAGTAAAACCCAATTTAGAGGGAACTCAAAAACATCTCAAAAGAAATGAAAATCTCTCCTCTGCTGGAAACTTAGGAACTATAATTGGAAATGCTCTAAGCCATACAACATGGAAAACTGTAGAATGGATGCACTGATTTATGGTGTTGGAGAAGAATATAAA
Source organism: Chrysochloris asiatica (assembly GCF_000296735.1). NCBI lineage: Eukaryota > Metazoa > Chordata > Mammalia > Afrosoricida > Chrysochloridae > Chrysochloris > Chrysochloris asiatica. The sequence continues at coordinate 4,285,217 of NW_006408646.1, forward strand.
AGGTACCATGATGGGCTGCCAGAAGAACAAACAAATCTGTGTTGGAAGAAGTACAACCAAAATGCTCCTTAGAAACCAAGATAGCCAGGCACTGTCTCTCATACTACACACTTATTATCTGGAGGGACTAGCACCCGGAGAAGATCAGACATTAAAAAGTAGAGGCTCAGCACAAAAGAGGGAGAGCCCCAGTGAGCTAGATTAGTACAGCAGCAGCAGCAGCAGCAGCAATGGACTCACACATAGCAGCAACTGTGAGGACAGCACAGGACCAGGGGGGGGTTTTGTTCTGTTGTAACATAGGGTTGCTAGGGGTCAGAACTGACTCAATGGCACCTAAAAACAGCAACAAGCCATGTAACAAGCCACACAACTTTGCATGGGCTAAATAGTTTCATATGACATTCTAAAATGAAAGAAATGCAATTCACAAATAAATGTTAAAAGGGGATGGCCCTTCTTGGCATTTTTGTGTTTGGAACCACAGTCCCTTGCTGCCCAGCTATGCCTCATGATAAGACAGACTCATGCTTAAAATTGCCTCTAGAACTAAGGCCAGGTTCTTCAACTCAGTGCGTAAGGCCTTCCACAGTCCCAGGCTCATTTCTTCCCCCATCCTCTACGTCAGCCCTCCAGTCTAACGAGAGAGAAACAGTCCAGATTCCTGGATAAGCCTGGTGTGTTTTCACCTGTTTCTAGTTTGCGCTCTTTCCCCATCTGAAATGCTTCATACACTCATTTCCTATCAGTCACCCATCTTTCAAAGAGCACTTTATATTCACCTCTTTCATGCTGCTTTTTTTCTACTGTAAACGCTAGGAAGTAAATGGCCAGTTCTGTTCTCACTATTCACTTGTAGCTTTGTTGTTAGCTGTCAGGTTGGCTATGAGTCATGGAGACCTTACATGTAACCAAACGTCTTTGTGGTCACCGGTGTGTTGTGGCTATTATATCGCTCCATATCATGGAGTGTTTTCTGCATTTTCACTGACCTCCACTCCAACTAGTAACCAAGAAAAAAGCACACCTGAAAAAGGTCCCCATGAAAAGTCCACACACAGAAAAAAGCCCATATACTAATTAGGGTTAAGGTTAAAGTTGTTGTAGTTAAGTGCCATGGAATTGTCCCAACCCTTAGTGATGTGACCCTGTATAGGGTTTCTGAGGCTATAAATCTTCACAGGAGCAGATAGCCTCATCTTTCTTCTGTGGAGTGGCTCGTGGGCTCGAACCACTGGCCTTGTGTTTAGCAGTTCAGTGCTTATCCTACAAAGTCAAAGTGATCCCAGGGTTAGAGTTAACATCAGCAATTATCCCTGTGCACATTTTTCTTGTGTGCATTAATGCAAGTGGGTTAACTGGTCTTTCCTGCTGACATGAACAAAGCTAACAAGTGGAAGTCAGGCCACACCACTGAATTGGCAAGAGCTCATCATCTCTAAGAGCTCAACACTGTGCCTTGCATGCATTAGACATCCATCTAGATGCAAAACAGAATGAATATAAAGTAGTAGAAAAAACATGGCACCTGAACACTCAAGGCCTGAATTTGAATACTGCTGAGCAGGTCATGTGATCCATCTATGAAACACAGATTAAAAATATCTGCCTCACTGCTGGTTTGAGGACTGAATATGCTATGGTGTGCAAGTACCCCAGCCCAAGATCTGGCATAGAACAGACATTTGCTAAATGTTTGCAGAATGTGTACAATATGGAGGTAGACTAGATGGTCTTACAGGTGCTTTCCTGATCTTTAGCATTCTGATTTGTGGAGGAGTTGATCTTGCCACTGTTCACATAAGACCTTATACTGCTACTTCCTTTTTCCCTTGTCCGTATTTCAGAATCAACCTTAGCATAGCTGTTTATAGACCTTAACATAGTTGCATATGGTAAACATCACTTTTACCAAGCATTTGGGGCTTTACATATACAAATTGTCTCGCTGAATCTTCACACAAAAGAACTATAATCATTTTCAAATGAGAAAACTATGGCTCAAGGATCAAAGGTCAATAAGAGGCAGAGCTCAGCTTTCCCACTAGGTCTTTATCTTCACAGATACTGTTAGTTCCATTAAGCTATGTCGTCTGTTGAAGAGATTACAAGAAAGACCTAGACCAAGTATCACAAAACTAATAAAAATATGACAGAGTGAAAGCTGAGGTGCTGCTATATTTCAGTGGAAGTATTTTGTAAGAGAAGAGGGCAGGGTCTCTTTGGCTTGTACACATCCCAGCACCTAGTTAGGAAGAAAAGCATTTCTGGAAAATAAACAGCATCCAAGCACACACTGACGCAGTGGGAAACTTTCCGAGCACCTTGGCTGGAGGCAAGATCTGTCCAACCTGGGACACGATGCCAAATCAAACAGGGCAATGATTAAGCTCACTAAGCACTCTCTCTGAGATACTGCTTTTCTCCAATGTGTAAACAACGGAGGATGCGGCTGCAGGGTGCCTGCTAAGACTGCCAGGGACAATGCTCAATAACAAACGTCTCTAGCAACAACACTCATGAAAGAAAACAGATCATGGGGCGTGTATACCTGAGCTTTTCAATCATGGACAGCTGAGGGAGGCACGCAGCCAGCCAGTTCTCAGGATGAACTTTCTCAGGGTGAGGGTGTGGAAGTCACTGGGAGAAGAAATCTAATGAGTATCATATGGGACTCAACTGAGTCGCGCTGAGAGTTGCTTAGAAGGCAGCTGAACTCAGTTCGAGAATCAGTGCTGGTCCAATCTGCCTGCAGGGTTTCTGAGTGGCATTGGGTGCGTTCTGTTCCTTGGCCTCAAGCAATTTCATTGGGGATCCTGGCTTACGAGAAGGGACTGCAGAATATCTGCACCAGGTCGGCAGTGAGTACTGTCTGAAGATCTGGGCTTACGGGCAGTACTCAGCCCAGAGGGGTCCTTGGGTTTCCAGATTTCTGAGAGGATCCTTTTCTTTGCTCTCTGAGAAATGGACAAGTTCATGAAACCTAGGAAGATAATGCTGATCCTGGCTGGATGCTACTCTGGACATGAAGAACACTGATGATGGCACTTCAGACCACTTCTACAGCTGTGCTCTGGTGGCTGCAATTGACCACTATCCCTGAAAAGTAACAGCTGCCATGGGCAAGAAGAAAATTGCTAAGAGGTCAAAGAGCAAGTCTTCTGTTAAAGTTTATAACTATAATCACCACATACCCACAAGGAACTCTACGGATATCCCCTTGGACAAACTTGTTGTCAAGAAAGATGTCTTAGAGACCCTGCAAGCCCAAGGCCCACTGGGAGGCCAAGGTCCAATTTGAGGAGAGGTCCAAGACAGGCAAAAACAAGTGGTTCTTCCAATCACTAAAAATATTTTAAAAATCCCAGAAAAAAAAAAAAGAATCTGTGCTGACTGCTTGAGCTGCTGATCAAGACCACTGAGGTTGGGTGAAATAACAGACATTCCTCCAAGTCTTTAGGCTGCTCACACCACAAGGGAGTATATCAATACTGGGGGAGGACAGCTACTGACACGAGACTTCGTTCGCACCACTCTCTCATCACCTGGAGGACACAGAACCCAGACTGGGGGAAGAGAAGCAAGGAAGGCATCATGGGGAGGTGGTGGCTCATATAGTAAGAACACACCACTTGGGTTTGACAGAGAAGGCCTTGTCAGCCAAAGAAATCAAGAAGGGATGGAAAGGGATGGTTCAGAAAACCAAAAAGTCGTTCCGCCTTCTGGAGGTACTAACAGGGCATGAGACCACAGAGGAGGAAGGTCCCAGGCTTGGACTATACCATGAGTCTTTGCAAGGCTTCAGAAAGGTACAGACAGGGTCAGATTTGCATTTTAAATATCTACTGTAGACACATCTAGTGCAATGTGCTTCTTTGCAGAAGAATTTGTGAATTGTTAAGAAAGACTATCATTGTATGATAAACATTCTAAAAGAACCAAATCCCCGCTGTTTTCTGTTTACTTGTAGTGGGGCTTGGAGCACCAGGCAGTATTCAGTAAATGGCCTATGATAAATGACCCATTCAAAGCTGCCGTGAGGCTAGGGACAGAGAGGGGTCTGAAGTGTCCCTAATGGAAACAGCATGTGTTCTTGTATTTGTATTCACTGAACACACCACATGTGGTGCCCACACATGGCTGCAAACTCCAGGAAACCTTAGAACCCCCATCTATCTCCCTGACAGTTCTCACTGCAGCCAGCCTGGAAACCAGGGGTTAGGCTGGGGTTGCATTTTCTTCGCTCACCACTACTTTTTCTGTCATGGACAAATTAGAGTTAATGCCACAGGTGCTCCTGAACTTATGAGGAACACTGGAATTTAAAACAGAACCCAATTTTCAACATTGCCAGTGATAACAATACTGTGATGCTATCCAATACACAAGCCTACACCATGCTGTTGCTGTTGTGTTTTAGTCAATAGCTAAGAGAAGGAAAGACTTGGAATGGACTAAGCCGGAAGCAGCTTGAGCCATCATAACGCCCACCCATGAAAGCCACAGGGGAGATGAATCTCCACTAATGTTGACTTAGAGAAAAAGATTCCAGCCAAGTGCCTTGGGGACCGATTGGGTTTCTGTCCGATTCCCCGGACCAAGAATAAAAATCTACACTCTCATTTCAGACTCAAGTTCTCACATCTGTAGCCACAAGAAGCAACAGGCTTGGGTTTGCTTATGACCTTTATTGTCACTACTTCTCAGAGATAACCATGGTGACTCATGAGCCCTGCTGATCTCAGGAGAAGGTAGAATGTAACCCTCCACAAGCTACATTTTTGAAACTACATCTTTAAAACTATTTTGTCATACAAGTAGCGCATAGGACATTCTCCTTTGCAGAGATAATTCAAGTGAATTCCTGCTTAGAGTCAGAGGGCTGGATGAGATAATGTCTTGCAATCTCTAGCAGCCCTAGGAACTGATGAATTTCTCAAGGACAAGAGGGAAAGGGCAGCACCTCCACCAGGGCTCGTAATGCGACTGGGATCCAGCCAAGCTTCACTTCCCCCTGCGGCAGGGTTGCGTGCCCTCCATGGCCACCTTGAGCTCCTACTGAGACAGGCCGGCCTTTAATAGTGAACACACTGCCCAGCCAAATGAGAGGATGGATGGGTTTCCAGCTCAGGAAGCTTAATAAAAATTCTTTATCTATTTTATTGAAAACTCAGTTCTGAGACATTACCTCAGAGGTCAGGCCTGAAGACCAGTCACTCGCTCCCTGTTTGATGGTGAGGCAAATCACTGGTCCTTATAGCAGCAACTCAGAGGATTTTACTCCTCTTGTGATTAAAATCAGGACTTTCTGCTAGTTAAAATTTCAGTTAACACACAATTAAGGAAGCTAACTTTACACATAAGAGAAGTATCTAGTGTAAGTAACTGGCAAAATCACAGTCCTGGAAGACAGTCATGGCGGTCTGTGAGCCATTTCCAATATTTCAACCGCCTCTAGGAAACTGTAAATGGTACAATCTAACTAAAATGTCACGTTTCGGTGCTGTGCCTGGAATTTCATCAGCTCATAGAGTCATACTGATTACTCATACTGATGACTGTCACAGTGTGAGGTTTTTCTTTTTAATGACCCAAAGGACATAAACAGAAAAGACTGTTCAGGCATCCGATGCCTTATCTATCAATTTGTTGTATTTCAAATAAAAAACACAACTTCTTTCTTAAAAACTCCAAATTTAGTTTTCTTAATCTACTCATATCATCATGTAACAGAGAGACAGTTAGAACCTACTGAAACACATTTAAACACTTAAAACTACATTTATAAATTTAATATATTCAGTAGTTTTTTTTAAAGTACTCTAATTATCTGACTGGACTGGTACAGAGGCCATAGTAACAGGCTCAAGAGTAGTAACGATTGTGAGGTTGGCGTGGGACTGGGTGGTGTTTCATTCTGTTGTGCAAAGGGTCACTATAAGTTGATACCAACTCAATGGCACCTAACAACAATAACAATTACCTAACTGGTAAACAAGTCCTTTCAAGTATATTTTGCAATTAAACAGTCAAATGTCTTAATTCTTGGGCTCTCTAAAATGCCGTTACTATTTATGAATGGAATAAGAGTTCTAACTCAAAATCAAATCTTATCAATTAGTCAAGTACATATGTGAATAGCCACAAGGCTATTAGTCCACTAAGTCAAATTTCTTCCAACACAAAAATATCAATACCTGGGTTTGAGTCACTTGCCTATTTGAATACATAATTCCAGAAAGTTGTTTACTCACTAAGGCAATGATTACATCATCCCAAACAATGTTGAAGGATACCACCACAAGCCATGTTGGGATGAACTTCTTGGCTTTGTACGGTGGCACAGTGAATGAGGGGAGTGGCTGGGTATGAATTTAGAGATGAAGACACCAGAGGGCTGTTCTCACAACCTGATGGCCATGTGGACCCCCCTTTGTGTGGTTTGTATGTAATAGACTACAGAAGCTAAAGAACAGGGTGTGGAGGTCAATAAGTCCAGGGTCTAGGGCTTGAGGGATACCATTCTCTAATTTTCAAGTTATCATCTAGGTGGCTATGGTCCCAATAGGAAATTGGATTCTAGGTAGCAAAGCTTTATCAGACTCAATGGTCACGGCTTTTAAGGAACATGGTCATAACAGGATTATTCATGCTCCTAGGAATCCTTCCTGGTGTGGTGCTGAATGAAGGATAATCACTGGACTGCTAACCTCAAGGTCAGTGGTTCAAACCCACTAACCACTCCTTGGAAATCCTATACAGGGTAACTGACTGTGAGTCAGAACCTGACTCAATGGCACTTAACAACAACAGCTAGTTAGTAAATGGGAGAATGGATTCATTATTATTTAATATTAAATTCATTTGGAAGTACAGCCTCGGGGACAGGAATGGGACCCTAGCTAAAAGACAGAGGCCCTTAGTAAGTAAGGAGAGGTTTGGAAGCTACTGTCTTAAATCAGGAGTTGGCAAAATCTAGCCTACCAGCATTTTCTGTAAATAAAGTTTTATTGGAGCATAGCCACACCCATTTGTCTGCGGTTACTTTCAAGCTACAATGGCAGAGTTGACTAGTTATGACCATCTGGATCAAGACAACTAAAATATTTACCATCTGGTCCTTTACAGAGAAAAGTTTGCCAACATGATGGTTAGAGGAATAGCCACAGAACTGGAAATACAAGAGCTGGACTCCATACCTGACTGGCATGTTGGAAGAAACAAAAAATATAATATTTATTCATTACTAATTCATATGCAAAGTGATTTACAAATATGGTGGTATATGAGGGGGCTTCAAAAGTTCATGGAAAACAGCAATGAAAAGATAATGAAAATTTTCCATAACGTTTTAGAAGCCTCCTTGTATGATAACTGTATGATTATAACTAATTTATTTAACTTTTGACCCCATGTTTCATAGTATAATACATGGAAATACCTTGACCAAAGATATGAAAACATGAGAAAATGCATGCTTTGAAATAAATATCAGAACCACTAAAAGATCAAGTAGTTTTATTGTAATATTTTTTTAAATTCCTAAATTACAACTGTATCCCCAACAAAACTCCATATTCCATATGATTCAAATAAAAAAGAAGCACAACACACACACATCATGACTATGAGCTTTTATACTATTAACTGCCCCCAAACACTTGGTTATTAGTAATGCCAACTAGCCATAACCCATTCTCCATCCAGTGACTAGAGTTATTTAGAAAAAATTAAATTGTATCATATGCAGTAGAGACACAACTTAGAAATAGCCATAAACACTGAGACCACAATTTGTGCAGATGAGATGGCTCCTTGGTAACACGCTACCACTGTTTCCGGAACAGCCCCAGGCCAATATGGAATAATTCATTTCTATCTTAGGCTCCAAGTCATTTGGTAGGCCAATCAAACAGATTTTCAACAGTAACTGTCCCATCATCCAAGCCTACCTATAGCCACTGGAAAACATCAGCTGCGACTCTCTATCAAAAAAGCAGAGTTCTAGCATATTGCTATGAGAAATAAGGTAATGCGGTCTGCAGTCATCCTTTTAACCTGCCCCGCCTGCTATTCACTATCTTCCAACTGCTGCAATGTGCTGAGCTGAGAATGGCTGCAAAATCAAGAAAGGGAGGGGAAGAGGCTCATGGCGGTGTATATTTCTACAGCTGAAGCCAGATAGTTAAGCTGTAACTGCCATGATTAAAGCCATAAATGCAAATGGTGTTCTCTCATCTTCTTAGAAACATCTATCTAAATGAAACAGCTGAAACCAGAGAGAAGCTGTCCACTTGCAATAAGTTAGATGTCGGCAGCTCTTTTATTCCTCATTTCAGGCTGCCAAGCTCCTCTCCATCCACACTGTGAAGTCATTTAATGATGAGGACATTTGGGGAGGAAAGACTACTGGTTTGTATCCAAAGGCCACAAGAGATCTGGCACCATCGTCTGGTAGAATCTGACCACGGGTATAGATGTGATGAGAGCTAACTCACTCAGCAAGCTCAGAGTGCTCTGCCTTGCCCACACTGTGGTGGTGGTTATATGCCGTGGAGTCAGTTCTGACTCATAGCGACCCTGTACAGGGTTTCCGAGGCTGTAAATCTTTACAGGAGCAAAAAGCCCCCTCTTTTTCCTGCGGAAGAGCTGGTAGTTTCAAGCTGCTGACCTTGTGGTTCACAGCCCGATTCGTAACCACTACGCTACCAGTTGTTAATAGCTTGATTCTGTAATTGGTTTTAGACACATCATCAATGACAGCAAGATAAAGATCAGCATAAAGTGGGCAACTCCTCCCCTCATTCAAACCTACTGCTGTGAGTCGATTCCAACTTATAGTGCCCCTATAGGACATAGACCTTCTTAGAGTTTCTGAGAGTAAATCTTTGAGTCACCAGCAGACTTTCCCAATGAAATACACCTTTTGATTTCTTGATGTCCATGAGCATTGATTGTGGATCTAAGTAAAATGAAATTCCTGACAACTTCAATCTTTTCTCCATTTATCTATTGGTCCAGTTCTTAGGAATTTTGATTTCTTTACACTGAGTTGTAAGCCATATTGAAAGTCTGTTCTTTGATCTTCATCAGTAAGTGCTTCTAATCCTCTTCACTTTCAGCAAGCAAGGTTGTATTATATCTGCAGATTGCAGGTTGTTAATTACCCTTCCTCCTGACACTATGCTCTTCTTCATATACTTCAGGTTCTGTATGATTTGCTCAGCATACAGACTGAATAACTATGGTGAAAGGATACAACCCTGAAGCACACCTTCCCTGATTTTAAACCACTCAGTATGTTCTGTTCAAATGACTTTTGGTGAGTGTACAGGTTCCACATGAGAACAATTAAGTGTTCTGTAATTCCCATTCTTCACAGATTATAGTTTGTTATAATCCATACAGCTAAATGCCTTTGCATAGCCAATAAAGCACAAGTAAACATCTTTTTGGTATTCTCCACTTTCAGTTAAGATCCATTCATCCATCATTAATGATGACTTTTTGGAAGCTCCTTGTCAATATACTACTAAAATCATTTTTAAATTACATTCAGCAGAATGTTACCTGATGGTTATATCAATAGTGTTGTTCAATAATTTCTGCATTCCGTAGAGTCACCTTTCTTTGGAATGGGCACAAATATGAATCCCTTCCCTTCAGCTGGCCAGGAAGCTGTTTTCCAAATATCTTGGCATAGACTAATAAATGCTTCAAGTGCTGCATCAGTTTGTTGAACCATTTCAATGAGAATTTCCATCAATTCTTGGAACCTATGCTAGTACTCTACCATTTGTCTGTCAGATTGTTATACTGTTTGGCTTGTGTGTTGCTGTGATGTTGGAAGCTATAACAACTGTATTCTAAATACCAGGAGGGTCACCCATGGTGAACAGGTTTCAGCAAAGCTTCCACACTAAGAGAGGGTAGGAAGGAGGACAGGCAGAGCACTTCTGAAAGGTTCATTACGGATAGCATGCAGCATTGTCTGATGCAGTGTCAGGAGATGAGCCCCTTAGGTTGGAAGGCACTCAAAATACGACTATGGAAGAACTGCCTCCTAAAAGTAGAGTTCACCTTAATGATGTGGATGAAGTCAAAGCTTTCTGGACCTTCATTTGCTGATGTGGCATGAAATGGGAAGAAAAAGCTGTAAATATCGGTTAATAATCTGAATGTGAAAACTATGAATCTAGGAAAATATAGTCATCAAAAATGAAATGGAATATATAAACATCAATATACTAGGCATCAGCAAGCTGAAATGGACTGGTACTGGCCATTTTGAATCAGACAAGTGCATAGTTTACTATGCTGGGAAAATAAATTGAAAAGGAATGGAACTGCATTCATCATCAAAAAGTGAACTTCAAGATCTTGTTTGAAGAACAATGCTGTCTGTAATAGGATAATATCCATACACTCTCAAGACCAGTTTGGAGTCCTGGTGTGGCACTGTGGGTTAATGCGCTGGACTGCAAAGTCTGTTTGAACCACAAGGTCAGCAGTTCAAGCTCACCAGACGCTCCTTGGTCGCGTGGGTTGGAACCGAACTGATGGCACTTAACAACAATAACAACAGACCAGTTCATATCACTATTAATCAAATTTGCATACCACCACTGAAGCCAATGATGATGAAATTGAAGAATCCTACCAATGCCTTCAGTCTGAAACTGATCAAACATGCAATCAAGATGTATTGATAATCACTGGTGATTGGCATGCAAAATTGTAAACAAAGAATAAAGATCTATATTTGAAAAATATGATCTTGGTGATATAAACAATGCTAGAGATGATAGAATTTTGCAAGACCAATGACTTACTTATTGCAAATACCTTTTTTCCAAAACCTTATAGGGCAACTATACACATAAGCCTCCCCAGGATGAATACACAAGGTTCAAATTGACTATATCTATGGGAAGAGATGATGGAGAAGCTCAATATCATCAGACAAAATAAGACCAGGGGTAAACTGTGGAACAGACCATCAACTGTTCATATGCAAGCTCAGGCTGAAACTGAAGCAAATTAAAATAAGTCCATGAGAGTCAAAATATAACCTTGACAACACCCCATGTAAATTTAGAGGCCATTTTAAGAACAGGTTTGATGCATTGGACACTAATGACTGAAAATCAGCAGAGTTGGGACATGACATCAAGAACATCATACATGAAGAAAGCAAAAGTCATTTTAAAGGCAACAAAGAAAGAAAAGATCACAATGGATGCCAGAAGACTCTGAAACTTGCTCTTGAGCACAAAGAAACTAAAGCAACAAAAGAAAGGAGGAAGTAAAAGAGCTGAACAGAAAAATTCAAAGGGCAGCTTGAGAAGACAAAGCCAAGTATTATAATGAAATGTGCAAAGACTTGGAGCTAGAAAATCAAAAGGGAAGAACTCACTCAGCATTTCTCAAGCTGAAAAAACTGACGAGAAATTCAAGCCTCAAGTTTCAGTACTGAAAGATTCTATGGGCAAAATATTGAATGCTGCATGAAACATCTAAAGAAGATAGCGGAATATACAAAGTCACTGTATCAAAACGAAAAGATTGATGCTCAACTATATCAAAAAGTGGTGGTACTGAAGAAAAAAGTCCAAGCTGTGCTGATGGCACTGGCATAAACAAGGAAATAATTGAACAATTATCACTAATATCACAGGAAAGTAAAATTTTGCTTGTTGTTGTTGTTGTTAAGCGCTGTCGAGTCAGTTCCAATGCAAGGAGCAGCTGGTGGGTTTGATTCTGTGGTCTGCAGATGAGTGCTTATCCTATAGTATCACAGCAGGAGCCCCAAATTTTGCTTAAGACAACTCAAAAACAGTTATAGCAGTACACTGACAGACAGTTGCCAGAAATTCAAGCCGGATTCTGAACAAGATGTGGAAGTAAGGATATCACTGTTGACGTTAGATGGAGCTTGGTTGAAAGCAGAGAATACTAGGAAGATGTTTAGTTGTGTTTTCTTGAGTATGCATAAGATCATAAGCAACTATACAAAACATTTTGAAGAATGGGAATTCCAAAACACTTACTTGGCTCACGCAGAACCTGTATGTAGACCAAGAGGCAGTAGTTAGACAACAACAAGGGGATACTGAATGGTTTAAATCATGCAAGATTTGGATCAGGGTTATAATCTTTCACCAAACTTATTCAGTTTGTATGCTGAGCAAATAATCCAAGAAACTGGATTATATGAAGAAGAACAAGGCATCAGGATGGAGAAAGACTCAATAGTAATCGGCACTATGCAGATGATACAATCTTGCTTACTGGAAATGAAAACAATTTAAGATACTTAATGATGAAGATCAAAGAACACAGCCTTCTGTATACTTTCATGTAAAGAAAACAAAAAATCTTCATAATTAGACCAATAAATAACATCATAATAAATGGAGAAGGAAAAATTGAATTTGTCAGACTTTATTTTGCTTGGATTCATAATCAGCACTCCTGGAAGCAGCAGTCAAGAAAACAAAAAATGTATTGCATTAGGCAAATCTGCAAAAGACTTTAAAGTTTCCATGAGCAAAAGTATCAGTCTGAGGACTAAGGTGTGTCTGACCCAAGCCATAGTATTTTCAAACACCTCAAATTTATGTGAAAGTTGGACAGTGGATAAGGAAGACTGGAGAAGAATCAAAGCATTTGAATTATAATGTGGTGAAGAATACTGAAGCTACCAAGGAATGCCAGAAGAACTGACAAATCTATCCTAGAAGAAGTACAACCAGAATGCTCCCAAGAAGCAAGAAAGGCAAAACTTCACCTCTTGTACTTTCAACATGTTGTCAGAAGGGATCAGTCCCTGGAGAAGACACCATGCTTGCTAAAGTGGAGGGTCAGCAAAAAAGAGGAAGACCCTCAATAAGTTGAATTGACACAGTAAAAGCAGCAAAGGTGATGTCTAACAACAATTATGAGGATGGCACAGGACCAATGTTTTGGTATGTTGTGTGGGTCACTATGAGTCAGAACCAATTTGATGGCACCTAACTACAACTCCGGTAGCATAGTGGTTACGAATCAGGCTGCGAACCTTAAGTTCAGCAGTTCGAAACTACCAGCTGCTCCGCAGGAGAAAGATGAGGCTTTCTGCTCCTGTAAAGATTAACAAGCTTTGGAAACCCTGTTCAGGGTCGCTATGGGTCGGAACCGACTCGATGGCACTTAACAACAACAACAACAACAAACCACGGTGTCAATCCATATAATTGGAGGACATTTAATTGTGGATAGTTTAATTAAGTAAAATGCAACACTTATATAATCTAATTCTAGAGGTTCCAATGAAATAGAAACGTATTAAGAATTCTGTTGCTGTTGTTAGGTGCCACTGAGTTAGTTCTGATTCATAGTGATCCTGTGTACAACAGAAGGAAGCACTGCTCAGTTCTGCACCAACCTCACAATTAGTATGTTTCAGCCCATTGCTGCAGCCACTGTGTCAATCCAGCTAATCAATGGTCTTCCTCTTTTTAACTGACCCTCTAATTTACCAAGCATGATGTCCTTTTCCAGGGATTAGTTCTTCCTAACAACATGCCTAAAGCACATGAGACAGTCTCGCCATTCTCACTTCCAAGGAGAATTCTATCTGTACTTCTTCCAAGACAAATTTGTCTGTCCTTTTGGCAGTCAGTGGTACTTCAATATTCTTTGCCAACACCACAACCAATAGAGAAGAATGCATCAATTCTTCACCAGTCAAGAAATATTTTTAAGTCAAGGAAAGCAATCATTAGGCAAAGAGCTTACAGTTCAATAGTTACCAATCAGAGCAAGCATCTTTACAGTGTGGAAATGCACAGTTTCAAAGACAGATTCAATAGCTTCAGCTAAAATTCTAGATATTGTACGGTATGAAAAATGCATGCTGCAACTTCACAGAAAATCAATGGAGGAAGGGAATTACCACGTAGAAGTAGAGCACAAATGTGAACTATCAGTCTTATACATCAACACATTGACTCCTACAGGAAGACTCGTTGAAATCCTGGATAACAAGTGGAAAGCACCATTTCCTTCAGTCAAAGGTGGATTATCTGCCCTGAGAACACAGCTCAAAAAAGTTGGTTGGCAGTTCTGTCAATCAAGAGAAATGACAACAATTTAAGAGAAGAAAATGAGTTTGAGTAGGCAAAATTTGGCAGAATTAGAGTTTGAGCTCCAGGTTTTCCCAAGGAATCCCATTGTGCTTGCTAATCCAAAGGAAGCCCAGGGTAGGAGCCAAAGAGCATTGGAACATCCTCTGCATCCTCAGGTGCCCAAAGGAAAACAAGGGGTAGTATACGAGGGCACAGGATTCAGGGTAATGCACAGGTTTGATTCATGTTTACTACAGCCAAACCCTGAACAATCACAAGCATAGAAGAATATCTGATATGTTTTCTCTCTCTAACTTGATGCAAATTGATACTTTTGTTGTTGTTGTTTAACTTCTGTTACATAATTGATGCTGTATTTGCTCTTATTGAAGTTCCATATAAGTAAAGTTCCTAAAACTGCTATTATGCAATATAAATCAGTTTAAGACATCTTGTTAGGAAGGGCCAGTCCCTGGAGAAGGACATCATGCTTGGTAAAGTGAAAGATGAGTGAAAGAAAGAAAAACCCTCAATGAGATAGGTTGACATAGTGGCAGCAGCTGTAATAACAAGTGTGAAGCTGGCACAGGGCTGGGCAGTGTTTCATTCTGTTGTACATAGGGTCACTATGAGTCAGAACCAACTCGATGGCACTTTAACAATGAGATAATTCTGAATATATTTCTATTTCATTGGATCCTCTAGAATTAAATCATGTAAATAAACACATTTTAGTTAATTAAACAATCCACAGTAACTTAAACCAAATTTGAAGTTTAACATAAGTAGGCAGAAATATTTGGAATGTCACTTTGATGAAAATTTCTAAGTGTTTGGAGCTGTGGTAAAAGATCTGTGTAAATAATGTCATACAAGGGGGCGCCAAAAGTTTCTGGAAAAAATTGGTTATCTTTAAATTCCATTTTCCAGAAACTTTTTGAAATTCCCTTGCAATACCTCATTCAATGTGGACTCGGTCTAAGAGCAACAACAACAACAACAACAAACAAACAAAAAAAAAACAAAACAAAGAAAATCAACCACTATCACACTCCCAGTGAATTTACTATTCTAGTTTATCCCTAAATTCATAAATCATCTTGGAACATTGACATTTGTTTCTTATTTTGTTTTGTTTTGTTTTTCAAATCTGGGTTACATTGCTTGTAAAATGCTTTCCTGTTTAAATGTTTTGAAATTTTATGCAGTCACAATAAGAATGTTTGTTTGTATGAAAAACATGCATATTAGCAGATTTAAGTCTCTGAGATGTGCTGCAGTGCACAAAGCACCTGTACTTTGTGAAATCCTGTGTCCTCTAGACTAGAATTTCTGATAAAAATGGGTGTTCACTAAAGTAAAATTGAGCAAAATACCCCCACAGTGCTTCCCCTAAGAATAAAATACTTGTTCTCTACATTCTTTTGAAATTCCCCTGGCTTCCACATTCATTAGTAAAAACAAGTATAATTTTATACACATACTACAATTGGGATTAATTAGTGTCCCAAAATAAGAGAGATGACTTAGCAATGCCCTTGTCACCAGTCCCTCACACACAGTTGTGCCCTACTTTTCATGCATAATATGTTCTTGAAAATGTAAACAAAGGTTGAAATGTACCCAGGTCAAATGATATAGTTACATGCTATAAAAGAAGTTCTTCTTCCAAAATTAAATCCAATGTGCAATTATACCCAACTTGTTACATAGGATACTCAAGCATATATTTTCAGTATCTTACATGTGGTTTTGAAGTCTTATTCTTTTCCTTTGTCATTTACTAAAAGAAGTTTAACAAAATATCCAAGTTGAAACTAAAGGTGTACTATTTTTGGCAGAGCCAACAGTTTTCCATCTTTATCTCAATTAGTTATGGAGACCTACATATATTTTTCTGAGTATTAGAACTTTTATATTTCAATTCCCAAGTCACTTTTATAAAATGAGGGCAAATGCAATAAAGCCCCAAACCAAACCCACTGCTGTCAAGCCGATTCCTACTCACAACCAACCCTCTAGGGTTTCCAGGGCTGTAAATCTTTATAGGAGCAAACTGTCACATCTTTCTACCACAGAGCAGATGGTGGATTTGAACTAACAACCTTTTGTTTAGCAGCAGAACATTTAACCACTGTACCACCAATATAAAGAAATGTCCACACGATTGAACATTTTCACAAGGATGATCATAAAAGAAGTCATGTGCAATGTCTTAAACTGGAAAGTGACTTAAACTCTAAAGCACATGAAAAGGCTTACAAATTAATGGAAAAGCAACTACAATAAAAAATGGCGAGCAAAAAAATTCATAGAAGAAGAAATTCAAAGGCTAGCAAGTACCATAAGATATTCAAATTCACTCGTAATTAAGGAAATACTAATTAAAACAGAAGGGAGGAAGCATGTTATTCTTCTTAGACCAACAAAAATGTGAAAGCTGAAGCATAACAGGTATTGACAGAGATGTGGGACCTAGGGACCGTCACACACTGCTAGTTGGTGGAGACGTAGACTGATACAATCACTCCTGGGAGGAATATGGAAGGTTTTAATTAAATCAAGCAGATGTTCAAGGGGCCTTCATAAAGCTCCTGGAGAAAAGAACTTAAAAGATAATCGAAGTTTTCCATGAAGTTTTTGAAGGTTTGCTCATGTATCCTATGACCTCACAATTTTACCTCTGATTATGTATTTCCAATAACTAACATCATGATAAATGGAGAAAGATTGAAGTTATCAAAGACTTCATTTTGCTTGGATTCATAATCAACACTCACGGAAGCAGCAGTAGAGGAATCAAATAATATCTTGTATTAGACAAATCTGCAGCAAAACACCTCTTTAAAGTGTCCAAGAGCAAAGATACCACTTTAAGGGCGAAGGTATACCTGACCCAAGCCAAGGCATTTTCAATAGCCTCATATGCATGTGAAAGTTGGACAATGAATAAGGAAAACCATAGAAGAATCGATGTGTTTGAATTACGGTACTGGCAAAGAATACTGAAAATTTCATGGACTTTCAAAAGAACAAACTAATCTGTGCTGAAGTAAGTGCAGCTCCTTAGAAGCCAGGATGGCGAGGCTTCATCTCTCATTCTTCGAACATGTTATCAGGAGGGACCAGCTCCTGGAGAAGAACATCATGCCGGTAAAGAGGAGGCTCAGCGAAAGCAAGTCAGACTCCCAGTGAGATAGATCGACACAGTTACAACAACAATGAGCTCAAACGTAGCAACAATTGTGAGGATGGTGCTGGACTGGGTAGTTTTTCATTCTGGTGTGCACAGGGTCACTACGAGTCAGAACCAACTTGATGGCCCCTAATAATAACATGTATTTCAAAGAAATTCTCACAGAGAAAAAAGTGACCTTTCAAATACCATTGTAGTGGTACAGGCAGCGACAGACAATCTAGTGGGCCATCATGGATCAGTCAACAGAATGCAGTTAACCTACACATATTATGATCTATAATACAACAATTCTTGAGAAGCACTGGGGAACATGGACAGACCTTAAAACATATGCTAGTGAGCTTTTAAAATGGAAGAAATAAAGAGACCTATAAACACAACATTTGATCTTTATTATATTTTTTATCATTTTCAGATGGCAGAAGTTGTTAAAAATCTTCAGTGTCTTCCTCTTTGGCATTACGGGTGGGTGCATAAATGTGAATGGTAGTTACATTAACTGGTCTTTCTTGTAGGCACATGGATATTAATTATCCTATCACTGACAATGTTTTACATCAGGATAGATCTTGAAATGTTCTTTTTAAGGATGAACAGGTCATCATTCCTCTTCAATTATTGGTGACTGGAATTGGAAAGATGGAAACAATGAAGGATTGATAGCTGGAAAATGGCTTTGGTGACAAAAACAATGCCAGATATCCCATTTTGCAAAATAAACAACTTATTCATTGCAAATACATTTTTTCAACAATGACTATACATGTTACCTCAGTGGATAGAGTACAAAGGAATAAATTAGAGAAGCTCAAAATCATCAGTCAAAACTAGGCCAGGGGTCAAATGTGGAATATAAATTGCACATAGGCAAGTTCAGGTTGAAGTTGAAGAAAATTGTAACAAGTCCACAAAACTCAAACTACAGCTTTGAATATATGCCACCCAGAGATCGTCAAGAATAGATTAGATGCACTAAACACTAATGACCGAAGAAAGACCAGAAAGGTTGTCGGATGACACATCATACATGAAGAAAGCAAAAGGTCATTAAAAAGACACAAAAGAAACAAAAGACCAAAATGGATGTCAGTTGAGAATCTGAATTGAACATAGTGTAGCTAAAGCAAATGAGAGAAATGATGAGTACAGAGAGCTGAAAAGAAGACTGAAAAGGGAGGTCTGAGAAGACAAAATAAAGTTTTATATGAATTATATAATGAAATGTGCAAAGACCTGGAGTTAGAAAGTCAAAAGGGAAATAGAATTTTGGCATTTTCCAGCTTCAAGAACTGAAGAAAAAAAAAAAATCAAGACTCAAGAAGCAATACTGAAGGATTCTACGGGAAAATCGAACTCTGGTGGTGTACTGTGTTATGAGTTGGGCTGCGGACCAGTTCAAATTCTCCAGTCATTCTGAAGAAGGAAGAGGAGGTTTTCTGCTCCCATAAAGACTTACAGTTTCAGAAACACTATGAGTCGCTATGAGTTAAAACTGACTTGACAGTACACAACAATAACAACATGGGGAAAACAATGAATGACGGAGCAACATCAGAATAAGATGGAAGAAATACACAGAGTTACAGTACCCCCCACATCCCCCAAAAAAACTGATCAGTGTTCAACCATTTCAGGAGGTAGCATGTGATCAAGAACCAATGGTACTGAAAGAACTCCAACCTGCACTGAAGGCACTGGCAAAAAAATGGCTCCAGGAACTGATGGAATACCAATTTAGAAGTTTCAACAAACAGACGCAATGTTGGAGGTTCCCACTTATCTATGCCAAGAAATTTCTAAGACCGATTGGGAGAGATTCATATCTGTGCCCATTCCAAAGACAGATTCATATTTGTACCCATTCCAAAGAAAGATGAAGAAATTGTTGAACAGAAACATTAATACCATACACAAGTAAAGTTTTGCTGAAGATAATTTATAAATAATTACAGCAATACAACAGAGAACTGTCAGAAGTTCAAGCTGGATTCAGAGGAGGGCATGGAACAAAGGAACATGGAACATTGCTGTTGTCAGATGGATCACAGCTGAAAGCAGAGAACATCAGAAAAATGTTTGTTTACCTGTGTTTTATTGACCCTGTAAAAGGCATTTGACAGTGTAGCTCATAATAAATATGGATAACATTGTGAGGAATGGGACCACTTAATTGTATATAGACCAAGTGGCAGTTGTTTGGACAGAACAAGGGATAGCTATGTGGTTTAAAATCAGGAAAGTATTAAATTTCTATGTTGTGCTAATAACCTGAGGAACTGGATAATAGGAAGAACATGGCATCAGGATTGGAGGAAGGCTCATTAACAACCTGCAATATGCAGATGACACAGTCATGCTTACTGAAAGTGAAGAGGATTTTAAATACTAATGAAGATCAAAGACTACAACCTTCATTATGGATCATGCCTCTACATAAAGAAAATACAAATCCTCACAACTGGATCAGTAAGTAACAAACATCAAGACAAACAGAGAAAAAACTGAAGTAGTCAAAGATTAAAATTGTCAAGAATTTCATTTTATACACCCATGACTCAGTGTTGATGTTGTTGTTTGCTACTGAGTTGTTTCTGACTCAAATTCACCCTGTACAGGGTTTCTGAGGAGCAGCAGGTGAGTTTGAACCACAGACCTTGCAGTTCAAATTAACCTAGAAGTTGAGTGTTTATCCTATGGCACCACACCAGGACTCCCAGGACTCAACAGATGAATTAAATTACCTATATAAAGATGTTACTTGCCATATTTGCCATATTTAAAACAACAATCAACACCCATAGAAGCAGCAGTCAAGAAATGAGACCATGTTAATCACATTGGGCAAATCTGCTGCAAAAAATCTCTTTAAAGATTGAAAAAGATATCACTTTGAGGAATAAAGTATACGGGACCCAAACCATAGTATTTTCAAACACCTCATTCGCTAGACAATGAATAAGGAAGACTATGAACAATTAATGCATTTAAATTATGGCGCTGACAAAGAATACTGGAATATACGAAGGACTGCCTGAAGAACAAACAAATTTGTCTTGGAAGAAGTACAGTCAGAATGCTCCTTAGAAGAGAAGATGGCAGAACTTTGTCTATGGCACTTTGGATGTATTATCAGGAGGGAGTAGTCCTTGGAGAAGGACATCATGCTTGGTAGAGTAGTTGTTATTGTTGTGGGCCATTGAGTTGGTTCCTACGCATAGCGACAAGTGGCTGGTGATTTCAACTGATGACTCTGAGGATAATAACTAGTGCAGTGCTTATCCTGTAGCAGCACACCAGGGTAGAGTAGTAGAGGGACAGCAAGATGAACTGACAAAGCGGCTGCAACAACTGTTATAATGGCACAGGTTAGGCCAGTGCTTCATTTTTTTTGTCATAAATAGGGTCAGTATGAGTCCAAACTACTCAGTGGCATCTAACAACAACAACAACATAAAAACAACACCATGTGTTCTCATCAGCTGCCATGGAATTGGCCCCCAACTCATGGCTACCCCATGAACAATAGGATCCATGGGGTTTTCAGTGGCTCAGTTTTTGGAAGTAGGTCACCAGAATTTTTCCTCTTAGCTAATCTTAGTTTGGAAGTTCTGCTAGAACTCATTCAGCATCATGTTGTTGTTGCTAGGTGCTACCAAGTCAGTACCGATTCACAGCAACCCTATACACAACAGAATAAAATACTGCCTGGTCCTACGCCAACCTCACAATCATTGCTACACCTGAGATGCTCACTGCTGCCACTGTGCCAATCCATCTCATTGGCAGGGGAGGTTTCCTTTTTTCACCAACCCTCCATTTTACTAAACATGATATCCTTCTCCAGGGACTGGTCCCTCCTGACAATATGTCCGAAGTATGAGAAATAAAGTCTGCCATCCTGGCTTCTGGGGAGCATTCTGACCATCCTTCTTCCAACACAGATTGGTTTGTTCTTTTGACATACCATGACACGTGTAATATTGCCCTCCAAAAGCATAGCTCAAATGCATCCATTCGTCTATGGTCTTCCTTATTCACTGTCCAACTTTCACATGCATATGAGGTTATTGAAAATACCATGGCTTGGGGCAGGCGCACATTAATCCTCAAGCTGACATCTTTTGCATACATAAAGATGCTCATACTCCTGACCCAGTATAATCTATAACTACTCGGTATGGAGTTTAAGGAACATGACTCAACAGAAGAAGTAAATTATCCATACAAAGATATTATTTGTCATTTTTCCACATCAAAAAAATTGAGCAATCTTTAATCTCCAAATAGAATAGCTGAACATTGTCTTGTTGCTGTTAGGGACCATGAAGTAGTTCTGCCTCACAATGACCCTACGTACAACAGAACAAAACACTGCCTCGTTCTGTACCATTCTCACAACTGTTGCTCTATTTGAGCCCACTGTTGTGGCCACTGTGTCATGCCAAGCATGGTGTCCTTCTTCAGGAACTTCTCTATCCTAATACTGTGCAAAGTACCTGAGACAAAGTCTCATCATCCTCACTTCTGAGAAACATTCTGGCTGTACTTCTTAGAAGACATATGTTTGTTCTTCTAGTAACAAATACTTAATAATTTAATATTTTCACATATACAATACAATTCAAAAGTATCAATTCTTCTTCAATCTTCCTTATTCACTGTCCAGTTTTCCCATGCATATAAGTCAACTGAAAACACCATGAAGTGGGTCAGGTGCATCATAGACCTCAAAGTGACATCTTTGCTTTTTGAACACTTTAAAGAGATCTTTTGCAGCAGATTTGCTCAATGCAATACACCATTTCATTTCCTAACTACGGATTCCATGGGTGTTGACTGTGGATCCTTACAGTAATATTAGATCCTTGACAACTTCCACCTTTTCTTCATTTATCATGATGTTGCTTATTGGTTTCATTGTAGGGATTTCTATTTTATTTATGTTGAGGTATACTTCACATAGAAGGCTGTGGACTACTTTGAACGTCATCAGTAAGTGTTGCAAGTCCACTTCACAAAGATGAAACAACGTTGTTTCATCTGCATATCACAGGTTGTTAATGAGCCTTCCTCCAATCCTGATTCTGAATTTTTCATATAGTCCAGTTTCTCAAATTATTTAGTCAGCATGCCAACTGAATAAGGATAAAGGATACAACCCTGATGCCCACCTTTCCTGGTTTTAATCCACACTGTATATCTCCTTGCTCTTGGTCTACAGAAAGATTCCACATGAGCCCTATGAAGTGTTCTGGAATTCCATTCTTCAAAATAGTATCCATAATTTGATATATTCCACACAATCAAATATATTTGCACAGTCAATAAAACAGAGGTAAGCATCTTTCTAATATTCTCTGCATTCAGTCAAGATCCATCTGACATCAATAATGATAATCCTTGTTCCAAATCCTCTTTGAATCTTGCTTCAATTTCTCGCAATTCTCTACTGTTACAACCATTTTAGAATTAGCTTCAGACTATTACATAGAAATTTAAAAATGCTAATATGAGTATAGTGGCTTTGTATAATGGAAAAAAAAGTTATGAAATGATGTTTACTGAAAAAAGAAATAAACTGACAATTACTCATCACTTAATTCAATCCTCTCTGGACTGTTTGAGCTCTTAAAGAGCAGAGATTGAAATCTGTTTATCTATGTACCCAAGTCATCATATACTTTCTAGCCCAAGTCGGTGCCCATTAAATATCTAATGAATAAGAAGTAGCTTTAGTACAACTTTTAAAATGCAAAGCGAAATATACAAAGTTTTATAACACAATTTTCACCTCAATATGAAGCAACAATTTGGTAGTGTGCAAATAAACATTTTGTTTTGTCCCCCTCCCCCGCCAATTTAGAATACTAAAGATAATAGAGGAATTTATGTCAGGTCAGGAATCCTTAAGTATGCCACAATACTAGGAGAAGTTACCATTATCTCTAAAATATAAAACAAACACTAGAAAAATCTGGTCCAGACTATTAGAGATGTCCTCAGATCAAATCACATTTCTAAGGGAAAAAAAAATGTATTGCATGTTCAATGGATGGAACATCAAATATGAAAAGACAGCTCAGTGAGTTTGCATCATGATTTTTTTTTAAAAGGAGACTCGACTAGCCACATTTATGTCTGATGTCTAGAATTCTGTAAGAGCAGCTCTAATGGAAATGTCAGATGAAACTACTTCACTATTTGCCTTTAAAAGTGTTGTGCTGCATTTTAAAAACACTTGGGTATTTGGCATTAAAAACTATGGTGACGGGGTCACAAGTCTCTCTCAGAGGAAATAGCAAGGAGAGGGGGAAGGGACAAGAGGGACACTACCAGACAGGTAAGATAGAAAGTCTGTTTCAGCTCCAAACCCTCTCATCTTATATTTTTCCTCTAATTACAACCAATCAACTGTCTATGCATGTATCAGAAAAATGTCTTCCAGAAGTTCTTACATTTTCAGCTAATGCTGTGTTTCCTTGGATGAATGCTTCAGAGAAAAGACAAGAACAGATGTGGAAGGCTGGTAATAATTTATTAGGAGCTAGTGTAGCTGTTGCTTAGTTTAGGGCAATCGCATGTCCTAAAGCATAATCTCACGGGACAGAAACATGCCTCTAAACAAAGCTTGTTTTATGATGCCAGACTGGAAGATATAGAAATCTAGTAACTGTGGTTTTGTACTTTAACATTTTGCATTCAAGCTGAGAGATGTGGGATCCACTCTCGAGGACAGTAACGTGTCCATTCCATTTTGCTAATGGAACAGAAAGGGTGTATTATACCAATCAGGACAAGAATGTGGGGAAACATTTTATCTCTTGTTTCTTTTCTGACCCCATCAAGCCAAAAAACTGGAAAATAACCTCCATTTCACTGTGGTAAGCACTAGGACTATCCATGTAGTCACTACTAAGACTTTAGTGTGGCGCTGTGGTCTAATGCGTCAGAATGCAAAGTTAATTGAACTGTAAGGTTGGTGGTTCAAGTTCACCAGCTGTTCCTCAGAAACCCTATTCAGGGTCGCTATGGGTTGGAATCAGCTTGATGGCACTTAACAACATCAACAAGACCTATACAGGGTTGCTATGGGTCGGAATCAACTCCACGGCACTTAACAACAACAACAACAAGACCTAGACCTAGCCTCTTATTTTTTTTAAAGATAAATGGGTACTCCTTTTTAACATGATGGTTTTAGAAAACAAAAGAAATTCTCAAAATCAAGAAACCAAAAGAAGCATTTTACAAAAACAAAGTAACAACCAACAATGCCTGTCACTGGAAAAGTCACATCTCCAAACTGAATCTGCCCCTTGAATAACTTGTTTGGCATGACTTGGCATCCAGTATAGCTGTACTTAAGAAATGGCAGGCAAGTGTTGCCTCGATTCAGGACTAATTTAACTCTAGATGGGTCACTGTCAGGCCAAACCATAGGGCTGTCCTTGTCCATTCATATGACACTAGTGGTAATTAGAGGGGAGTTATAGTACCAGTCAGATAAGCACTATCATCCACTCGTATTTCAGAAACTTCCTGCCCTAATTTCTTCCTACTTCCCCTTCTCACACTAAGGATTCTGGCTTTTATTCTATATAAGATAGGGACTAATTTTGGTGATTTTGAGCAACAAACAGGCATACGCAAGTCTCACTATTTTAACTGCATCATTCTGGTTACTATGTAGTGGTGAGAGTAGAAACAGAAGACCAGTTTAGGAGCGTTTCCAGTCAACCGGGAGAGGAATGATGGTGGCTCGGACCAGGACTGCTGAGGTGGAGGTAAAAGAAGTGCACATTTTATATGAAGACCAAAATAAGAAAATAGGCAAATAGTTAGGATGAGGTGAGCAAGAAGGGTAACAAAAAGGGATCTACAACTAGAAGGATGGAACTGCCACTAGCTGAGATGAGAAGACTGCAAAGTAGAATAGGTTGCAAGGAAGAGGCGATTGGGTCAACTTTTGGGTGCTCTCAACAGGCCTCAGGGCATTCAGACTGCCTGATGGTGCCCATGGTTGTATTTTCTTGAATCTGAGGTACCCATTCCACGTCTCCTCTTCTTTGTTAATGAGCTTAGCTTGCCCACATCAACTGGACTCAACTGTTCACAGCTTGTTTCCGGAAGTATCATTCAGAAAGTGAGAAAGTGTCACTCACATTTAGGTCATTAAAGCTGAAACGTGTCCATGACACCACCACTTTCTCTCTTCAGTCTAGCTCTAGGAATCTTCAGATCTAGTCTTACTTGGCCTCTTCACCGAGTGTATGTGCTTGAGAACGAAGTGACCCTTAGTAAAGGGCCTGGGGAGTTCTCAGTTTCAGGACCTAGTGCAGGTCACTGGGACTCTCATGAGGGAAATTGGGAACTGGGCCAGGTCTACTGTTGTTTCAATATTTATGATATAGATAGAATAATATGGTTGTGATAGATGTTACTAGGTATTCCACATAAAACGGCTGTAAGTGAATGTGAGGCACTCTCCCTATATTTGAATCCGTCCTTTACAGATAACAAAGTACCGGTAACACTCTGAAGGCTCGGAGCACTCCTGTACAGAAGAAGCCGGCTACATTTGTCTTTCAAACTTGGATTTCACACACCCACTGGACCACACTGAATTCTAACTAATGGTGACCCCACAAGCTGCAGAACAAAACTACACTCCACAGGGTTTTATCTGCCTGTGACCTTCTAGAAGCAGGTTGCCAGGCCTTTATTTTGAGGTCCCTCTGGGTAGGTTCGAACTGCCAACCTTTTACTCAGCAGCCAAGAACGTACCTGTCTGTGGGACTCTGTGGTCACTGATTATGGAATCTTCTAACATCTCGCAAAATACTGTGAGGACTCAGTCCTGTAACCACAGGTTAGTTGAGCTTTAAGGTCCTTTAAGATTTGAGATTCTAAAACTCAGTATTAGAAACGTTTCACTAGAAGATTCCTAACTCAACCGACAGTATACAAGTTCAATAAAATTGTTATAAAAAAGAGATGAAACAACTTCAAGCACTAGATGTCTATCCTTTCTCTCCCTTGCTATCATGAAATTATAACAAGGGGAAGGAAACTGGGAGTACTTGGGAGCAAAATCAGATCTATCCCTCAGCATATTGAGATACCAGGCAACATCAAAGTGGCAGTTATCCGTCCAAGTCAAGACCCCTTGATAGCTTGGTTTGTCAATAAGTATTGTTCTACAGCTTGAACTATTTCAACAACTAACACAATCCTGCAGCCATTAATATGTGACATAAATGTTTATCTGTCTCAGCTACTGACTTTATACATTAGACTTCATGCAAACAATAGTTCTGAACCACTAAACTAGAAAAATAAAGGCTTCCACACTGCAGCAAGGGTAAATTAAAGCTACATCTCGCAAAGCAATATATTCATCATCCAATTTGTTTCTTCGACCTTCTCTTACTCACATCAAAGTATCTCAAATAAATCTTAACATGTCCACAATATCTCTTAGTCAGTGAGCCTTAATTTAAACTAACAGCCTCTTTTTATAGCTTCATCCCTAATACAATGATGTGATTTCCCTCTCAAAGCTTCTTTAAAAATGTATAAAATAACATCCGTGTTAGTGCCAGAAGCCAGATAACAACATGAGTATAATACTGCTATTTGCTGAGTATCCAAAGCAGCAGCACAGATCTTCTGTATACAGAGCACTCAGTCAAGCCCGAGGGCAGGAATTGGCCAAACACTAGTCTGAAGGGTCTTCTTTCTGTCTATAAGAGCAAGTAAAGATGTCATGCATGGCATAGTCAATTATCTAGTGCCTCTTCAAGCCATAGTCTGTAACTCCCACCAAACAACATTTCTACCAGGCTGGGTCTGTGAAAAAGATGGTGGGAGAAGATATGCCAGGATGCCATGATTCAGCTGTGGATGGTAGCAGAGGTAACTCTAAAAACGTGAAACTGTACCATGGGTATAAAATGAACCACCTCAGAAGCAAGAGGAGGGGAGTCTCACTACCATCAAAAAAAATGTGCCTGGCCTGGAGCAGCTAGAAAAACAGAAGATACTTCTTGAAAGAAAGACCAACAGAAGGACTTCCGGTTCCCCACTGGGCCAGACGACTCGGGTAAGGGAAGCTCCGGGGAGAAGGGAGTGGGATCTCACAAAGGAAACCATCCTGTAGGGGACCCACAGCCTTCGAACTATCATAAGACCTAGTGCTTCAACCTCCTGAACTCGCTTTTTTTTTAAAAAAATCACACTACTGAGGAATTACTGGCATTTTGAACTTTTGCCCACAAATGTGCACAACGACTGCCCAAGCCCCTGTAGAGTTTGGAGGGCGGGGCTGAAGCCAGCCCGTTCAGAGAGCAGTGCTTCCAGTAAAGGGGAATCGTGAACAAACAAAGCCGCAAGAGCCGACATAACCACCCCCAAAAAACAAAACGAAAAAATATCCCTACCCTAGCATGGAATCTCAGCGTGGCTAGTAAGCAAGAAAGTCAGTTTACCCAGGAAACAGAGAGAGGGAGAAATACGGCGACTTTCTGATGTCATCAGATGTGGATTCCACCCAACAGCCCGTGCAGCCTCCACCCCGCCAGCCTGAACCATGCGCACTCAACGCACCGCCCCTTGAACCACGCAGGTACCACCCACCCCACCAGCCAGACCGTATGTGCGCCCCCCCCCCCCCACCCGCCGGACCGCAGGCGCTGCCCACCACCTGCCCGCCACGGCCACCATGTAGACAAGACTTTACCACACCTACTACATATTACAGACAATAAGGGATGCCTATCTCTTGATCATATTAATAACAATTATAATAAAATAAGAATAATCATGCCCAACAAGAAACAATTAAAATGATCAAAACACGTCCAAAAGCAGAAGAGAGCAGCAGATACAATGAGCCAGAGACAGACAAAGGTTTTATAGAGGAGGAGGAGTGGGTTCTGGATATGCCTGAGAGGGAATTCAGAAGAATGATATGGAAACAAATTCAAATACTCTGAAAAGGGGTCGAGAAAAATAAGGAAGAAGGAATGAAAGTACTGGAGGAACAATCTAATAGGATTGACAAAGCATTGGAAACAATTCAAAACCTGCAAAAAGATGTCCAGGTGATCAATAATAAGATATCAGAAATAGACAATAGCCTGAAAGGGGAAAGGAGCAAACTAGAAGAGATGGAAGCCAGAACTAGCAAACTGGAAGACAAATCTCTCAATACTGCCAAGACAGAACAGCAAACAGCTAAAAGGATAAAACAATCCGGCAGAGAGTCTAAGATTCATGCTAGATAACATGAAGAGGAATAATGTAAGAATTATTGGCATTCCGGAACAAGAAGAATCAGAGAAGTCCACAGAGGAGATTGTTGAAGAGCTTCTGGAAGAAACTTCCCTAACATCTTGAAAGTTGAGAAGATAAACATTCAAGAAGCTTAACGTACCCCAGAAAGGGTAGACCCCAAAAGAAAGTCTCCAAGCCATATAATAATCAAGCTCTCCAAAACCAAAAACAAGGAAAGAATACTAAGAGCAGTCAGGGAGAAGAGAAATATAACTTATAAAGGCAAGCAAATTAGATTAAGCGCTGACTATACAGAACAAACCATGGAGGCAAGAAGGCAATGGGGAGACATATACAAAACCCTGCAAGAAAAAAACTGTCAACCAAGAATCATCTATTCAGCAAAACTATCAATCAAATACTATGATGCAATCAAAACATCCCAGGATAAACAGAATCTGAGGGATTTTATCAAAACCAACCCAGCGCTTCAAAACATTCTAAAGGGAGTTCTGGGGACGGAGAACCAACAAGAACATACGACAAGCAGATTGACAGGTATGGCAACACTACCTGGAACACAGGCAACAAAGAGCAGAGTCCAGAACAGAATGAGACTACAACAAACTCAAGGGAGCCCAGAGATCAACTGAAGGACATAAACATATCAATGTCAAAGAAGGGACAAACGCAGCAACAGAAGCCCAGGTGGTGGAGATGTCAGGTAAATTACAGGTTGCAATGAAATATCCTGAATGCAGAGAAAAGTTAGTAGACTACAAGATAACCCCAAAGAAAGTTAACACTCCACAACATATCATGAAAACAAATTCCCAAACAGAATAAGCGAACAAAGAAACTAGGAAGAAACTGACCAGAATCAACTCAAAAAACACAAACCCAATACAAGAAGGAAAGCAGAACCAAAGAACAAACAACACTGCCAAAAAAGTAACATAATGACAATAATCCACTCATACTTATGGATAATTACATTGAATATCAATGGATTGAATGCACCAGTGAAGAGACAAAGAGTGGCAGAATGGATAAAAAAACAAGATCCATCAATATGCTGCCTGCAAGAGACACACCTTATACACAAAGACAAAAACAGACTAAGAGTCAAAGGATGGAAAAAAATTTACCAAGCCAATTCCAGCAATAAACAAGCAGGAGTCGTGATACTAATCTCCGACAAAGCAGACTTTAAGATAAAAACTAGCATAAGAGACAAAGAAGGACACTATCTCATGATCAAAGGGTCAATTGAAAAAGATGACATAACCATAATAAATATATACACTCCCAACGAAAGAGCACCAAGATACATGAAGCAAACCTTAATAGAATTGAAAAAAGAAAATAGATAAATCCACAATTATAGTAGGAGCTTTCTACACACCACTCTCGACAAGGGATAGAACAACCAGAAAGAAACTCGACAGTGCCACAGAGAAACTTAACAACATAATCAACCAACTTGACTTCATAGATATATATAGAGCATTCCACTCAACAATGGCACAATACATTCTTCTCCAGTGTGCATGGAACATGTGCTAGGCCACAAAGCAAGCCTCCATAAATTCACAAACATCAAAATTCTACAGAGCATCTTCTCAGACCACAACGCGATTAAGCTAGAAATCAACAATAAGAAGGCCAAAATAATAAAGTCGAATACATGGAAACTGAACAACACCCTGCTGAAAAGCGACTGGGTAAAAGAAGAAATTAAACGTGAATTCACAAAGTTCTTAGAAACAAACAAGAATGAAAACACAATATACCCAAATCTCTGGGACACGGCGAAAGCAGTCCTGAGAGGTCAATTTATTGCAATAAATGCACACATCCAAAATGAGGAAAGAGCCAAAATCAACACATTAACACAGCACCTTCAACAACTAGAAGCAGACCAGCAGAGGGAACCTATAGTCACCAAAAGAAGACAAATAATAAAGAGCAGAAATAAATGAGATGGAAAACCAAAAAAACTATAGAAAGAATCAACAGGACAAGAAGCTGGTTCTTTGAAAGGATTAATAAAATTGACAAACCATTGGCAAAACTAACTAAAGAAAAGAGGGAGAGGACACAAATCAATCTCATTAGAAACCACATAGGTGAAGTCACAACAGAACCAAA
>NW_006408646.1:4321308-4322890 GCF_000296735.1 Chrysochloris asiatica
CTTTCAGTCTAGGAGTGGAGGGCCCTGGGACCATCAATGGAGAAGAGTGGAGAGCGGGACCCCACCCAGAGAAGCAGTGAGGCCTGAGATGGAGACAGAGAGGATGACGTGAAGAGATGGAGTGGCTGGGGACTTGAGATCCAGAGAGGGAAAGGGGCTGTGTGCTGAGGACCGTGTGTGTGGGGGTGGGGTGGGGCCAGGACAGGCTTGCAGGGTATACCCTTTGGTTGGGTGATGATGCATGGATGGGATGGTAACTATGGCTACGAAATGATATATGATAGAATGAATGTAAAACTAATGTTCCCCCATGTAACATATCACACAATACACAATAAAACATTTATTAAAAAAAAAAAAAAAAAGTAAAGAAAGACCAACAGAAAAAGTAAATAATAACGGCAGTCCAACTGACTACTACAAAAACAAACAAGTTGCTCACCCAGGAGACATCAAGGCAAGCAGCCGGGTCCCCTCAGGCCAAACCCCTTTCCAAGACTGAGACTCAAGAGGAATACATGAGCAAACATGCACTCTGACTGGGGACCACGTTGGTCACCGATAAGGGTAAGTGAGGGAAAAACAGCAATGAACTAAGCCCTACAATGTTCAATAGACTCCTGTGAACCCGGGTGGAGACCTGATTGGCCATCAGTTTGGCAAGACCTGGGGACTCCTGGGCCCAGAGTCAGTGACAGACACAGAGGACTAGAGTGGAGAGTGAAGTGTCCAGCTGATAAGAAGAGAAGGCATATGCACAAGAACACCCACACTTACAGATAATACCCACTTGACGTGGCTTCAATGGCTGGATGATCAGAGCTCAACTAGAAAAAGAAAGAAGAGGGGAAAAAAAAAAAAGTCATCTGATACATTATGATGAACTTGACCTACACCTATGGATGCAGTAGCTCAAAAGAGGGAACAAATCTTTACAAGGATCATTCCCATCCCCTCAATATACAGAGTAGACAGGGATGGGCAACTTGGACATTGGCTACCCAAAATGGGGGTGCTACAAAGGCAGGAAGTGACTGGCTTACAAGCTTTGAAGAGGGAGCCTAGATCCAGAGGGCGAGGAGGAAGGCTGACTCTCCAATGAATAGTATCCAATCTGTCTGGGTGGGACTTATGAAAGGAGATGTGGCTAGCACTCATGTAGTACAATAGTGAATAATTACTATCAGGACTGACTGTGAGGGTTGGAAATATAAAGGTAGATGTTTTGTAGCAAAAGGAGGGGAGTGAACGACTTTGCAGTCCAGGAGTGGAGGGCCCTGGGACCATCAAGGGAGAAGAGCAGAATGTGGGACCCTACCCAGAGAAACAATGATTCCAGAGATGGAGGCAGAGACGATGATGTAAAGAGATGGAGTGGCTGGCGTCTCTAGACCCAGAGAGGGAGAGGGACTGTGTGCTGACGACCAGGGGGCAGGCTTGCAGGGTATATATACCCTTTGGTTGGTTGATGATGTATGGAGGGGATTGTAACCATGATAATGAAACAATAGGATGAATGTAAAGCTATTGTTCTCCCATGTAAATTATCACATAATTCACAATAAAAAAAAAAAAAAAAAAG
>NW_006408646.1:4322990-4358359 GCF_000296735.1 Chrysochloris asiatica
ACCATGATAATGAAACAATAGGATGAATGTAAAGCTATTGTTCTCCCATGTAAATTATCACATAATTCACAATAAAACATTAAAAAAAAAAAAAAAAAGTGCAGGAGTGGAGCACATTCTTAGGATCCCAAGATCCCAGGGACAGAGAGCTGTGATACTGGAGGAGTGTCAGAAGAGCAGCAGCAGCAGAACCAAGAACCCGAGCACCAGACAGAGCAGTGGACTTCCCAGTCCAAGGGCAAGGAAAGCTGAGTGACTTTGGGCAGGAAGCTTGCTTGTAGAGTGGGGTAACTAGGCTTACTGACCCATGGAGCTAGAGCTGAGTGTCTTCAGGCTGCGACTTAGAGTGGCGTGATGTGTCCTGTGATCATTTATCAGCATCTGACTAGAACAACTGGGCCCTGAGCATTTTTTGATCTTGTAATGTAATCTGTTAACTTCCCGAATAAACTGCATAATTGTGAGTATTCTGAGTTCTGTGTGGCCACTGAAATGCATTATTTAACCCAATTTAGAAATAGAAAGGATTATGGCAGGAATGGATAGTGCCATATCTTTACACCAAGTGTGCCATCCCACAATTCCCAAATAGCAACAGAGAACTGATTTGTTGTTGTTAGGTGCCGTCGACTTGGTTCTTACTCAAAGCAACCCTGTACAGAGTTTCTGAGGAGTGGCTGGTGAGCTTGAATCACCAACCTTTAAGTCAACGTTGGAGTTCAGTTCATTAACCCACAGCATCATACCAGTACTCCAATAGAGAACTAGGGCTTTTCTTATGAGACCTGAGAAATCAGATCTTTCTGAGGCCACTCCTTAGCATAACTCAGGATACTTGGAGACAGATTCTGGGTGCTACACAAATTTATTAGATTAAAATATTCTGGTATATCTAATCATATATGTGATGTGGGCCAAATACCCAACTAATGTGCCATTACAACAGCTTTTCCTCTTGTAAAATCAGAATGAAACTGAATTTAGAACAGATGATCTAAAGTCTTATTGTATGGAAGATGTCTGCCTTATCAACAAGGTCTCTCAAAAGAAGAAACATTAGCAAGGGCCGCTGCAGTTAATTTTTATTTGTTTGTGAAAAATCTTTTAAATGAACAAATTCAACAGCAAAAGGCCTACACACAGAGGCACCATTTATACAATTTACAAATACCCCACACACAAAGGAAAAGCAAACTCTGTACCACCTCATTCTATTGCTGCTGGATGCACCCTATGCCCTTACTACACTTTCAACCATACCTTCTGCATCAGCTATAATAGTCCCTGTCTCCTGCACACAGCACTACTGTTGTTTGTTGGCATCCTATTGATTCGGACTCATGGTGGCCCTGTATGTGCAGAGTAGAATTGCTGCAAAGGGTTTCTAAGGCTGTGTGACCTTTCAGAAGCAGATTGTCAGGCCTGTCTTCTAAGATGCCTCTGGGTTGGCAATCTTTTGACAACTAGTCAAGTACTTCACCATTTGTGCCACCCAGGATTATCCACAGAACATCAAGGAGTCCCTGAAACCCAACCTCTTTCTTCTGTCTAGCTAGCTCCCATTTCTGCTGCGAAATCTTTCTCCTACACTGACTAGCAGGTGAGCCTCACTCATACAGATGCATGCAAGGCTCAGGTAGGCTCATGATTGAGATGCCGAGCTCCAGTGGACTGACAGTTCTGTCATAGAGGCTTGAAGTTCAGGTCTCGTGGGAGCCAGATGAGGTACTATTACCATTATTAACTATTCATTCAATCATGAGAGCAAAGCTTGGATGCCAACCACCATGGTTTTCCTAGGGCAAAATGTTATAACCAATTTCCAAATTAATTTTTAAAACACAATGTTACCTTTAAGTCTGGGGATATTGAATTTAATTGAAAACTGATAAGAAAAAGAGCAATTTGGGAAATTTTTGGCCAAACTTCTTGATGAAGCAGTTTGTAGCTTGCAGCAAACATATCTGAAATGGGACTGATTGTTCTGTATTATTACAGAAGTCATGAGATGGCAGCAGTGATGTCTCTGTGCTCCAGGGAGTGCGCAAATGCAGAGGGCAGTCTCAGGAAGTAGGGTTTGAGGCCTGTCTACAATTCTCTACCTTCCTGTAAAAGGCTTGTGTGGCGTTGGTGAGTCATTTCATATTGATCATTTCCAAGTGTCTACTTCTAGCAATAACTTGGGTTTCATTTCTGTATTTCTAGTCATCTACGATCTACCTCCATTTACAAGGGCCACCTCCAAAATGTCACGTTCAAAATTCACTGTCTACTCCCAAACTGACTTCTTCCCCAACCCGCTTAAGTCTACAGAATTACCATGGCATTTCCATTCTCTTCAGCCACTTTTTCCTTTTCTATTGACCTTTTTTCTTTACTCAAGGTTTGAAATCTTTGCGGGAGCAGAAATTCTTATCTTGCACGATTTCTGGGCTTGAACTGCTGACCTTGTGGTTAGCAATCCAGTGCTAATCGTATATTGTCACCAAGGCTCCATTTGTCCTTTTTTAGTGAGGCAAAATTCATGTAACATAAAATGAAACATTTCAAAGTGTACAAAATTCAGGGAATTTAATACATTGTGTCATTTGTTACTTTTAGTAGCATCACCTCTATTTATTTTCACAGCTTTTCATCATTGCATAAAGAAAGCCTGAGTTCATTAAGTGGTCACTCTCTGTTCCCTACCTCCAGCTTCTCCAGACCACCAATCTGCTCTCTGTTCCTATGGTTTTACCTATTCTGAGTATCTCTCAGAAATGAAATCATACACTATATGACCTTTTGTGTCTGGCTTCTTTCACTTACAAATCACTATTTTTAACTTAGAATCTTCTCTCTCAAAAATCTATTGTCAAGTCCTACCATTTTAGTTCAAAATGCCACTTTGAATCACTCAGTTGATAACGACCAACATGCTTGTTACAATGCATCTCCTTGTTTCCTGCTAGAATCTTTTACCCAATGTAACTCTGTCTACCTGAGGCCTCTGGGAGAACTGAACCCATGTCTCCACTTCTGATGATACCTTGAATCACATATTCCCAGTGTCATAAACTTGACTCCAACTCATAACAACCCTGAGGACTTCTGAGGCTGTAAATCTCTACAGGAGCAGAAACTCTCCTCTTTCTCTATTGGAGTAGCTGGTGGGCTAGAACTGCCAACTTTGTGGTTAGCAGTCCAGTTTATTCTACAGTGCACCACCAGGCTTCCTTGAATTGCTTGCTTTGTTGGTGGTAATGTGCTGTTGAGTTGGTTCTGACTCAGAGACCCTGTACAGGGTTTCCAAGGCTATTCATCTTTATGGGAACAGAAAGATGTTGAGCAACTGGTGGATTTGAACTGCTGACCTTGTAATTAGTAACCCAACTCATAAGCCACTATGCCACCAGGGCTCTTTGAATCACACATTAGAGACATTGTTGTTAAGCATCGCTGAGTCAGGTCCAACTCATAGCAACTCTGTATAAGGTTCCCAAGGAGTGGTTAGTTGATTTGAACCACTGACCTTGTGGTTAGCAGTTCAGTGCGTATTCTATAGAGCCACACTAGGATATAATAAATATTTAATAAACATTTATTTGATTGACTGAGTCTCATGAAATATGCCTCTCACCAAGTTGCTTTTCTGGACCAAAAATACACTGTGGCTCTTAGTTATCTATTTTCCTTTGTTTAAAATTTGGCACCCCCTCCTTCGAACTCCTCACTACTACCCTATACACATTCTCCTTGGCAATATCCTTCTCCCCTTTGTGCACCTGTTCAAAATGTTACTTCCACTGGAGTTGTCATATTCCCGCCTCCCTTTCTGCATATCAAATCATACCTAAGCTTCAGACTCAATCTGTGATTCTATTAGAATCAGAAACTAATATAAGACCAGAGGTTTGCAAAGTGAGAAGCCTAGACCATTTTCAACTTGTAAGAAATACAAATTCTTAGGTCCCATCATTGTTGTTAAGTGCCTTTGATTCAGTTCTAACTCACAGAGACACTGTATGCGGTTTCCAAGGAGCAACTGGTATGTTTCAAGCGCCACACTCCAAGGCCCCATTATGGTGGTGGTAGTGTGCTGTGGAGTTAGTTCCGACTCATAGTGACCCTGCATAGGGTTTCCAAGGCTGTAAATCTTTGCAGGAGCAGAAAGCCTCATCTGTCTCCCACAGAACAGCTGGTAGTTTCAAACTGCTGACCAACTCTTAACCACTACGCTACCAGAGCTGTTTTAACAAGCCTCCAGCTAGATACTGCCCAAGCACATTGCTTTATAAATCAGGAAACCAGAGTATAAAGACTGATCAAAACAAATGATTTGCCTAAGATCAAGAGCCAAGTCAGGTCCATGTTTCCTGACATACTGTTCCATTCTTCGTGCCACAGCATGTTTCTACAACGCTTTTAGTTGCCACTACACTTTCTTTAAGGTGCCCTGTTACTTTAGTGGTTTGTTGTTATTGTTGTTGTGTAGTGCCATCGAGTCGGTTCCGACCTATAGTGACCCTGTCTAGGGTTTCCAAGGAGCAGCTAATGAGCTTGAACCGCCGACCTTGCAGTTCAAACGGCTTTGCAGTGTGGCGCATTAACCCACAGCTCCACACCTTGGCTACTAAATGAAAGGATGATGTTTCAAACTCATGAACTGATCCATGGGAGAAAGATGTGCTAATCTGCTTTTATAAACATGACAGTCCCAGAAAGAACCACTACAGGACAGTTACTCTGTAACTATGAGTCAGAATCAACTCAACTGCACACAACAGCATAATGATACTGTTCAGTGATTTTAATCTTGGATTCTCCAATCAGGATGCACACTGTTGCTAATGATGAACATACTTTGAAAGTCAAATTCTACTTAGGGATTTGTAGATTAGTGGACCCACAGCCAGATGATAAATAATAACACTTTATGTTAAAAGAAGCCATAGCCTTCTTTCATGGTTAAAATTGTTTTAACATCCCTAAAAAAATAACATTTATAGTAACTGACATAAATTTCTCAAGGCAAGTTAAAGGCAACTCTTTAAAGTTTTTATAGCTGTTCCCATGCAAACTCTTGCTGAAGATTTACTGTTGTTGTTGTTGTTAAGTGCTGAAGAATTGATTCTGACTCACAGCAACCCTGTATAGGGTTTCCAAGGAGCAGCTGGTAGATTTGAACCGCCGACCTTGTGGGGCAAACCTACTTTGTGGTCCAGTGCTTATACTACAGCACCACACCAGGACTCCTACCATATATTAATTCATTTAAAAACTTATTGGTGACCTCCTGTGTGTTTGTGTGTGTGTGTGTGTGTGTGTGTGTGTGTGTGGTGCTACTGGTCTCTTTGCTCTATATAATTATCTGTGCTGAGTTCATTTTGTTTGGGGGTCTTATTTTTATTTTTATTTCTGTTGTGTTAATGTTTATTAAATCTTCCTGATTTTCCTTTTAAAAATTTTTGATGTTAAGGTGTATTAATTTTCTTTGAGGTTATCCTGTAATTAAATTTCCCCCATCTAATATCTACTTTATTGACTATGCAAAGGCTTTCGATTGTGTGGTTCATGACAAGCTATGGACAACATTGTGAAGTATGAATATTCCAGAACACTTAATTCTGCTCATGAGGAATCTGTACATGGACCAAGAGGCAGTTGTTCGAACAGAACATAAGAACACTGAATGGTTTAAAATTAAGAAAGGTGTGCGACAGGGTTGTATTCTTTCACCATACTTATTCAACCTGTATGCTGAGCAAATAATCTGAGAAGTTGGACTATATGAAGAAAAACGTGGCATCAGGATTGGAGGAAGACTCATTAACAAACTGCAATATGCACATGATTCAACCTTGCTTGCTGAAAGTGAAGAGGGCTTAAAATACTTACTGATGAAAATCAAAGAGCACAGCCTTTGGTATGGATTGCATCTCAATATAAAGAAAATAAAAATCCTCACCACTGGACCAATATACAACATTCTTATCATGGCGAAAAGATTGAAGTTGTCAAAGACTTTATTTTTCTTGGATCAACCATCAACACTCATGGAAGCAGCAGTCAAGAAACTGAATGAAGTATTGCATTAGGCAAATCTGCTGCACAAGACCTTTTGAAAGTGTTGAAGAGCAAAGATGTCAGCTTGAGAACTAAGGTGCACCTGATCCAAGCCATGGTATTTTCAACAACCTCATATGCATGCAAAAGCTGGGCAGTGAATAAGGAAGATCATAGAAGAATTGATGCATTTGAGTTACGGAGTTAGAGAAGAATACTGAAAAGTATCATGGGCTGCCAAAAGAACAAACAGATCTGTGTTGGAAGAAGTGCTCCTTGGAGGCCAGGATGGCCAAACTTCATCTCTCATACTTTAGACATATTGTCAGGGGGACCAGTGACTGGAGAGGGATATCATGTGTGGTATGGTGGAAGGTCAGAGAGAAAAAGAAAGACCCCAGCGAGATGGATTGGCAAAATGGCAGCATCAATAGGTTCAAGTGTAGCAACAATTGTGAGGTTAGCCCGGGCCTGACGGTGTTTCGTTCTGTTGTGCACAGGGTTGCTATGAGTTGGTTCTGACTTGATGACACCTAACAGCAGCAACATTTCTGAAATAAAACCTGTAAGATCTATTTCATAAACAGCCTGGGAGAAATAAAGTCATTAGCATACATTTATGTATCACATGATGATTGTTTTGTTTTTCTTGTGGTTTGTGAAATTATAATTATTTAGCAACTTGAACAAATTACACAATTAATGGAACTGTAAGATTGATGGATTGCTTGACTCTAATTTCAAGCAATGTCTTATGTGGAGTCATGCATACTCTCTATCCATCCTATGATTTTTCTGCCTATGTGTAATTATTCAAAGATAATTTATCAGTGTTCCTTAATTTGTTGCTTCCCGGTAAGTCTGTAAAGGAAGAAAATGAGAAGATGCAGGTACCATGTAAGAAACTGAAATGTACACCTATGTAAAACTTGTCTCTTTGATAAATTCTAGACAGAAACAAGTGCTCACTAACCCTCCATTGGCTGCAAGGATGGAAAGGTAACAAGCTAACGGAGCAGTTTTGGTGTTGAGATGTTCCAAGAAATTTTCTGAAATGCAGTATATCTTAAGAATCACATGGTAAATGAATCCGATTTAAACTGTAAAAGTTATTCTGGGAAGACTGTGATGTGAGGAGGTCTAAGATACTGACCACACCAACACCAAGAAAAGTAATACAACACTCCATCTGTGAGACTTCTGAATGGTGGACAAAGGACCTCTGAGCAAGGAGATGCAGTAAATGTCACACAACGGAAAAAACACTTCTTCCACATCCCCGTCCCTCATCTCACATCATGGCATGTGGACAGCTGCAACAGAGTCACAGCTGCATCTGCAGCCATACAACACACAGTTCTCCTAGGGACTGGGAAGAGTCCCAAGTTTTAGCTCTGAAATAAATTGGACATATCTTGCCAACAGATTGTTTAGGGTGTATGTTCTGACTTGTCTGAAGGTGGCCTGAAAGAATAAAACCTCAGTCTGGCTAGAATTGGAGTCCTCATGGAGCAGGGAAGGGAGCAGTGATCAAGGACTGAAGGCTACAGCCACATGAGAGTGGATTTATCAGTGGGTAATTGCTCATCAACTTGGGAGCCACTAAATTACTGACATCTTGGAAACGGAAGCAGCAGCAGTAACCAAAGACAGAAGGCTGCATCACCCCCTGAGGGCAGATTGATTAGTATATAGTTTCTTATTTGTCTGGGGGCTGCCGAAGGACTGAAACCTCAGTCTGGTCAGAATGGGAGATACCACAAGAAGCGAGAGGGAACAGTAAGCAAAATCTGAAGGCTGTGCCTGCCTAAGAGGTCCCTGCAAAAATGAGCACTGTCAAAAGTACCCATTCAGAATAATTAGAAAATAATGTGATGTAAAAGTCTAATGTCCTAGTTTCAACAGAAATAACAAGGTATACACAAAAAACTGGAAATGATAGCCCATTCAAGTGAAAAAGACCAGGGAGATAAACTGTATTTATGGTGGTTATGTGCCATGGAGTCGGTTTCAACTCATAGTGACCCTGTACAGGGTTTTCTGAGGCTGTAAATATTTATGGGAGCAGAAAGCCTCATCTTTCTCTTGCCGAACAGCTGCAAGTTTCGAACTGCTGACATTGTGGTTTGAAGACCTTTTCGGAACCACTACGCCACCAGAGCTCCTTTATGGAAGCCCAAAAATAATAATGGAGTCCTGGTGTGGTGCTTTGGGGTTAATACGCTGGACTGCAAGGTCGGTTTAAACAACAAGGTCGGCAATTCAAGCTCACTAACTGCTCCCTGGAAACCCTATACGGGTCTCTATGGGTCGGACATGACTCAACGGCACTTAAGAACAACAACAACAACAATAATGAACAGATTGGAGAAATACAGACCAACAGTACAAAACAAACTCAAAGAACTAAAAGAAAACACAAAAACTAAAGGAATTTAGGAAAATAATGTATGAACAAAATAAGAATATATAAAAAGAAACAAATAAATACTAGAACTGAAAGACTTAATACTGGACTGGACAGGATTTGAGCTGTCAGAAGATAGAAACATTGATCTAGAGGACAAAATCATCAAAAATTATGGAGGCTGAGGAGCAACAAGAGAGAATGCTGCTAAGCAGGCAAACTAACGTATATATCACAGGAATACCAGAAGGAGATG
Source organism: Chrysochloris asiatica (assembly GCF_000296735.1). Taxonomy (NCBI): domain Eukaryota; kingdom Metazoa; phylum Chordata; class Mammalia; order Afrosoricida; family Chrysochloridae; genus Chrysochloris; species Chrysochloris asiatica. Next base: position 4,331,699 of record NW_006408646.1, read on the forward strand.
AGATTGAAAGACTATTTGAAAAAAATAGTGGCAGAAAATTTCCCAGCTCTGATGCAGAACATGAATCTATAATTCAACAAACTCCAAGCAAGATAAAGCATTGTAATCAAGCTCTCAAAAAACCAATATAAAGACACAATCCTGAGAGCAGCAAAGCAGAAGCAAACCAAACCAGCTGCCATCAAGTTGACTCAGTCATGGTGAACCACAAGTGTGTCAGAACAGAACTGAGTTCCACAGGGTTTCAATGGCTGATTTTTAAGAAGTGACTCACTTTCTTACAAAGGCAACTTGGGTAGAGTCAAACCTCCAACTTTTTGGTTAGCAACCGATCTTTTATCAATTTTTACCATCTTTGAAATGGACAGTCACTCACAAAGAATTCCCAGCAAGATTAAACGTCAACTTCTCCTCAGAAACCTTAAAGGCCAGAAGGCAACAGAATGACAAAATTCAAATGCAGAATGAAAAGGACTGTAAATCACGAATGCTATATTTGGCAACACTGTCTTTTAAACAATGAGGGTGAGATTGAAACATATCCAGATAAACAAAAGCCAAGAGAATTTATATAAGCCTTACAAGAAATGCCCTCACTTGTAAAAGAAACAGCACAAGCCAGTAAGAAAACAATACATAAACAAAAGATGTACATTACAAGCAATTGGAGAGGTAAACTTAAGGTCCAGTTTTAAAGTATTTTTGTTTGATAATCCTAGTTACGTACATGTCCTTCAGGCTTCATAGTGACAATGTATAAAAATCAGTATAAACTTATATTACAGGGCACATGATGTATAATATGTAATGAGTGATAAAAACATAAACAGTTGAGGGGGCAGTATACGTACAGTTTTAGTATGTTACTGAAGCTAAGTGTGTATCAATTTAAACAGAGTTATTATGAATGAAATATGTTAAATGCAATTCCCACTATAACCCAAAAGAAAGTATCTAAAAAATGTACACAGAAGGAAGGGAGAGGAGAATGAAAATGGTTTACTTATTTAAAAAAAAAAAAATCAACAAAGCCACCAAGTTGCCAGGATTGGAGGCAATGAGGGGCAAAGAAAGTATAAGACACACACAAATGCAATAAAATGGCAGTAGTAAGTCCTGCCTTATCAGTAATTACCACAGTGGAAATGTAGTAAATGCTTTAATCAAGAGGTAGAGAATGGAAGAGAATGGGGAAAATATACAATCCAATGATAGTCTATGTACAAGAGACACATTTTAAGCCCAGGAAAACAAATAAGCTGAAAATGAAAAGATGGGTAAAAAATATCCCAGCAGAAACAAAAAAGAGCTGGAACACTTCAGTGCTTATCCTACAGTGCCACACCAGTGCCCCACATGACTATCATGCATTTGAAAACTGTTTTCTTGCTAGTCCTACGAAAGCCCAGGCACCACCAGAAAGACTACATAACACTATTAAACAATTATATGGATCCTACGTGTGTGAGAAATCAAGATTTGGGAAACCATTTATCTTTAGGTGCTTAAGAACAGCTGTTTAATACAGCTGCACATTTGGAACCTTTCCTATTATACTACTTTTAAAACTCAAAATCAGAAGGTGGCAAGAATATTTCATTGTCAAGATTTTTAAATCCACTTGGGAACTACGTGTGCAATAGTGGATACTTACGGTGCATGTAACAGGGAGGAAGATGAAGCTGTCTGCTCCAGTAGAGTCTCAGAAACCAAAAGGATCAGTTCTACTCTGTCCGTATAGAGTCACAATGAGCTGAAATTGACTCAAAGGAGTCCAGGTGGAGCAGTGGGTTAAGCTAGGGTCAGGAGTTCAAACCTACCAGATGCAACATGGGGAAAATATGAGACTGTCTGCTTCTATAAAGATTGTCAGTCTAGGGAACCCAAAGGAGCATTTCTACTCTGTTATATGGCATCTCTATGAGTTGGAATAGACTCAGTGGCAGTGGGAGAGTGGGTAGGTGCATGTATATTAAACTAAAGGCTGGGCTAAATGGCCTACAATATCTTTCCTATTTTCAAAATTCAGTGATTTCTTATTCTATTACTAGAAAGAAATGAGTCATAAAACTAGATAGTTTCTAGTGAACAGAAGAAAAGGCAGTTGGATTCCTAGCCCCATTTTCTGGCTCAGCTCGTTCAGTAGCTGAGAGTCTAATCTTGGCCTATCAATCTAGAAGAAACTTTATAGGCTGGGAAATCTATTTCTTTTAATAGCCACCTAGCACACGAAACCAACTGGGTGCCAGAGAACCTCACACTGTAGCAAAGGGGAACAAGACAAGCCAGAGTACCTGTTTCTGGAGTTTGGTGGGAGGAGAACCAAGTCACTGCCTTTTTGTGATCCTTTACCTCTGCCCAATATCCTCTGTAAGCAGCAGAAGCAAAATGTGGATGCCTGAGAGTCACAGTGTTAAATGTGGCAATGTGTACAAAACATCTTGAGTTCTTCAGAAAAAGATAATTATTTAAATTAAATGTAGAACTATTAATCCTGTTGTCTAGTCACTACTACGCCTGGGTTAAACCTGCATGCATTATACCCAATCAGAAGTGGGCATTCCCTAGACATACTAAAGCCAGTAACATCAATGAAAGCATTTTGAAATTCAAATGTCTGTGCTCAAGGCTTCAGCAATTGTCTTTACAATCTATTTAAGATGATTTATATCTGACATTCCTATGTAATCATACAGGACAGAGGTCAAGGTCTTTGGGACGAGGGTTGCTCATCTGCAGTGAAATCCTTTTACTGACATTTTCAAAGTTTAATATCAGGTATTTCATCTTATTTAAACCTAAAGGGCATATCCAAGCCTACTGTGCCCTCAAGAACAAGCTCTTCATTGTCCATTGAGAGCGGAGATGTATACTCCATCCGTTCAAACCTTAAAAGCCAGTGGAGAATACAAACCAGACTAATGGGTTGCCCCTACAGCACTAGTGGAGAGTTTACTTATATTGAAAGTTTGGGATACTGCTCCAACTTTTGAGATTTAACCCAGGTTTGCACTCAAATGGCTAATGTAACAGTATTTGTCCTGAGAGCCTCCAGCTCATTCTTTCCAGGGCTGCTAGAAAAAAGAACAGTGCCGAGAAATGTGATCCAGACTACCGCCTACAGTGGGCGAAAGGGGGACTGCTACAACAGCAGAGATGGTGTGGGGCGTGTGCCAACAAAAAGTCCTTTTAAAAGGCTGATTCATGAGGTTAGGCAACATCCTTTCATGCAGGTCACTGAAGGCATGCTGGAAGGCAGACTGAGTTCAGACTCAGGTATGTTAATGATATATGTGGAAAGGAAAGCCCAGCGCCACAGTAATGTACACTTAGTAGCATGAACCAGTGAACCAGGGCAGGCTCGGTGACATACTAGTTTAAAAATATCTACTCTAAGAGAGAATTTGTTTTCTTTCAAGTGGTAATGAGAATTCCAGATCTTCTACAAGCATACATTTAATGGGAAATGCAATGATCCTCACCATACCTGCATAACTAATTCCTACATTTTTCCCCTTTCCAAGTATAAAGAGTTTGTTTTTTTTGTTGCTTGATGTTCCTTATCTAGACATCTACTTTCTTCATAAGTTAGCTCTTCATCACCATTCATGGGTTTTTTAAAGAAATAAAGAAGCAGTAATATTTCTTGTTCAGTCAAAGTTATTTAATTTCTACTTTTTCCTATTTTGGAGCGTAAGAAAAACACACTGATTTAAAATGACAATCTATTTTTCCTGATTCATTTTCTATTACACTCATGACCATAAAGAAAGAACGTTATATCTTTAATAAAACGCCTAATTCAAGTCTCAAAGTACTGGCCAGTGAATGCTTGAGAACTGCCAATACCCAGAGGTCTTCTGGCAGCACAGGGTCTTCTAAAAGCTGTTCTCTGGCAATAGTCTTTCACGCAAGCACTAATTTTTTTATAGCAAGTTTATTATTTTCTCTCATGTCCCTGCTATTTTTAAATGTGGGGCTGTAAGAGGAGGTGATTAGAGATCCTGAGATGAAGGAACCATTACGCTCTGTTGGGTCTCTGTGGTATCAGTGGCCTTTGGAAGTTAAGGATTCAAATGCAATGTCAAAGAGAATTTGAATACAGGGTCTCTCAAGGGAACACAGCTCAATGAGAAACACATTGCTTTACTCTCTTTATTTTCTTTTTAATTTCTGCTTTCAAGTACTTGTGGTCTCTCAACACTCTTCTCAGTTTAGTTCTTCAAAGTTATTTTTGTACATTGTCCATTCGAGCTAGGCCTATCTCAGTGTAACTATTAACAACACTGTCTTGAGAGAAGAGCTTTTGACTTCCGGCATAATGTACCATATTGTGCTGATCACTACAGCTCAGTAGAACAGCTCATGTTGTGAACAAGACCTTTCAAGAAGAAATGCCAAATTTACTTCATGTCATTCCACATGTAACCCTGGATGCAAGCTTTCAGCAGAATGGGCTCTGAATGCATGCGCTCATCAGAAAATGTTTAAAGAAGTAGAGTGGCTTTTAAATACAGCTTACTGGAATGAAGAAAAACATGGAGGGAATGGGGGAAACGTCATTCACCTTTCTAAAAACAGGCTGACTCTGACAGCTGGGAGAAGCAGAACTCTCACACAGGAAAGTGACAACTAAATTTCCTGTCCTGAGTAGGAAGCTTAGGGGGGGAGTGTGTCCATGCTGATGGGGGAAGGACAATTCTGAGAAGGAGGGCGAGAATGGTTGCACAACTTGAAGAATAGAATCTATGGCACTGAGTTGCACATGTAGACATTATCGAATTGGTGGTACATTTTGCTGTTTGTACTTTCAACAATGGTGGTGGTTGGTGGTTATATGCCGTGGAGTCGGTTCCAACTCACAGTGACCCTGTACAGGGTTTCCGAGGCTGTAAATCTTTACGGGAGCAGAAAGCCTCATCTTTCTCCCACAGAACAGCTGGTAGTTTCGAACTGCTGACCCTGTGGTTTGCAGCACGATTCGTAACCACTATGATACCAGAGCTCCTCACTTTCAACAATAGTAAAAATAAATCCCTGCCCCCAAGCTGTATCACCCCCAACAATCCCTATAATCAGAAAAAGGGGGAAAGCCCAAGATACTACACAAGGATGAAAACCAAAGCACCCTGACTTGAAGGTAGTCAAAATACATCTGGAGGAATGGGTACAGATGGTAAAAATATTGGCTTGGGAATCAGAGGCATAAAGACTAGCTCCCTAAATTACTCCTAGCAAGTCCATAAGTGGCCTGAATGGTTTGCACTCTATTGCTAACCTAAATATTAACAGTTCAAACCCACCTAGTGGTAACACAGAAGACAGCCTGGCGATCTGCTTCCACTAATATTATAGCCAGAAAAACATGGGCTCACCATGTGTGAGAATTCACTTAACATCACTAGCAACAATAGTAAGCTACCTAAATAGCCTGTACACTTTGATTTCTTCAGCTACACAGTGAGCACTTCCACCTCTAAAATCCTATTTTTAAATAATTCTTATCCTCTAGATAATAGGCCTAGATAAAAAGGCCTATTAACTTATACTTCTTAATTTTATTATTCTTTATTTTTATGAATAAAGCAAAAGACTAAAGACAAAAAGAGACACATTAGGGAGGCACTTGAATTCGAAAAGCCCATAAAGAAAAAAGCAAGCAATGCAAATGTGACTATTTGGGGTTAGATTCATTCAAATACAAAATAAGGAAAATCAGAAAAGTCACCAACACAAAAAATAATGGTCCTGGCAATACTATTAAATATTAATGATCCTGGATGAGACGTTGCCTAACAGATGTACTTGTCTGAAGAAGCCAAGACCCCAGAGCAGCATTAGAGTTCTTTTCCAGACCGTTAGCAAATGCAAATTACACTGTCATTAAAAAAAGAAACACAAAAATTCTTTACAAGTAACACTTATAGGCATAGAGGTCAAATTCTAAGCAGTATTTATTCCTCATTAATATCCTTAGCAATTACTATTTCCATTACCTTTATCTTGCTTTCCTAACATAAAAACTACAGGGCAAATATATATGTACCATAGATGCTACTTTACACATCCTTATACAGCACTGGTGGTGGCGGCTATGTGCCTTGGAGTCGGGTCCAACTCATAGTGACCCTGTACATGGTTTCCGAGGCTGTAAATCTTTACGGGAGCAGAAAGCTTCATCTTTCTCCAACGGAATAGCTGGTAGTTTCTCATTGCCTACCTTGCGGCCCGCAGCCCGATTTGTAAGCTCTATGCAACCAGAGCTCTGTAATCAAGCTGTATCAGTGTACAAGTCATTGTCAATGGCTCCTCTGTGAGGTCCATGAACCCTTATCAAATTCTTTAGCCCAGAGTCAACTTCACCCATCCAATGATGGTTGCTGTTGTTGCTATGTGCCGTGGAGTTGGTTCTGACTCATAGCGACCCTCTCTCTACAGGGTTTCCGAGGCTGTAAATCTTTACGGGAGCAGAAAGCCTTATCATTCTCGCAGAACAGCTGGCAGTTTCAAACTGCTGACCCTGAGGTTAGCAGCCCAATTTGTAACCACTATGCTACCAGAGCTCCTTTCAATGATGGTACATCCTCTGAATTACATGTAAGTTCATCCTGGTTTATGACTTCTTGAAATAGAGTAAAAGTTGTTGTTGTTGTTGTTGTTGTTATGTGCCGTGGAGTCGGTTCTGACTCATAGCAACCCTGTGCAAGGTTTCCGAGGCTGTAAATCTTTATGGGAGCAGAAAGCCTCATCTTTCTCCCGTGGAACAGCTGGTAGTTTCGAACTGCTGACCTTGCGGCTCACAGCCCGATTTGTAACCACTACGCTACCAGAGTAAAAGTAACAAGTACTAAACTACCAGTGATGCAGCATAAAAGCCAATGGACTCGAAGTTGAGAGTTCCCAGTAAAAGAACAGTCATTACTTGATTAGGTGTCTTTGGGTAAGTCTCTTTGTCTTTGGGTCTCAGCTGTAAAATGAGGATCCCTATCTCATTCAAAAGACATGCTTCTAAAGGAATAAATATCAAGAATTTAAAATTAATTAAAAAAAAACACATATTAAACTACTTCAAGCTTTGACAAGTTAATTTGTATAACATGAAACTATCTGTGAAGAATAACTAAAAAACTGACAATCTTCTAAAATTAAAGTCACTAGAAAGGTATGAAGACCTCCAGAACTTAAGGGATCAAGATCCTGAATAAACAGAAACTTGAGGTGACCATGACATCCTTTGGAGGAAATTTCCAACTTTTAAGTATTCAAGGAAAAACTGAATGGAGTTTCCAGGAGTCACATGAGAAAAGCAAGATTAAAACATGAAGTTCTGGCCTACCAAGGAAGCCAGGATTTGAAGGGTCCAAAGCACAAAAAGGTCAGTGGTTCAAACCCACCAGCAGCTCCTCAGAAACCCTATACAGAGTCGCTATGAGATGGAATCAACTTGACAGGACTTTCCAACAACAACCACCAGATATTTAATACCACCGAGATTCCATTAATAATTTTATACACAATTATTATTATTCATTAAAACACTGAACCAGGCACAACAAAAACAGCTCAGAGGAAAAAGTAGAAACAGAAACAAACCCACACAAATTATTACACAAGAAATTTAAGATGATTGTGACTGATAAGCTCAATGAAAAATGAAAGACTTTCATGAGGGAAGTAGAATCTATTTAAAAAATGGTGAAACTGAAATTTTGGAGAAAAATACAATAACTAAAATCAAGACTGTGATATACAGACTTAATAGAAAATTAGATATAGCTAAAATTGAGATTTGCAACACAGATGTTGTTGTTAAGGGCCATCAAGTCGATTCCAACTCATAGAGACCCTGTATTGGGTTTCTGAGAAGCAGGTGGTGGGTTTGAACGCCCAGTCTTGAAAAGCAGGTAGTGTGTTTGAACCCCCAGTCTTGAAGTTAGCAGTCCAGTGCTTATTCTACAGTGGCATACCAGGACTCTATAGGATAGTAAATAACCTCTAGCTGAAACACAGAAAGAGATAAAAGATGGAAAATACAGTATCAAGCAGAAGAGGGATATGAAACATAATGAAAAGGTAAACCTTAGGTGCAATCAGAGTCACAGAAAAGAGGATAGAAAACATGGGGGATAGAAGCAATGTTTGAAGAGATAACCGTTGAGACATTTCCAATACTGATGAAAGGCATAAAGTCACAAATCCAAGAAGCTCAGTGAACCTCATGCAATATAAATACAAAGCAAACCATGTCTAAGCAATTTCATAAAACATGCATAAAATCAAAGACAACAACAACAAAAAAAACACAAACAAACAGAAAGAAGAGTGGGGAAAAAAAGAGGTGCATTATCCACAAAGGAGTAACAATAACTCTGAAGCAGAATTGTCAATTAAAAAAACAATGGAAATAACCCAAATGCAAACTACATTCATGTAACACAATATATAAATGAGAATACAAGAATTACTGCTATATGCAGCAATGTTCATGATAATGAGCATAATGATGAGTGAAAGCGATAGATACAAAAGAGGTCACAACTAGAAGCTGTTTAATATAAATCTATTTATATAAAGTTTAAAAACTGGAGAGACTACTTTATGCTGTTATATGTTTGAAAAGCAGTTATCCTTTGGGAGTAATTGATACTGGAAGGAGCCATGAACTAACAATTCTGGATTGCTGGTAGTGTTCTAGTTTCTGATCTGGGTAGAAGATAAATGTTTATGTATTTGAAAGTTCATAGGAAATTCATTTTTTAAATGTACATTACATTTTGTGTACTTTTCTTTATGTATATTACACTTGAATAACTCAAGTTTACTTATATACATACATTAAAATGTTAACAGCAGCGCTTTAAGTTCATTTAACAAACGAACCCCACAAAGCTTCTTTCCTCCTTTGCATCTACTGTTTAATATATCTTCTAACTACTCCTGTTTTGGGTTCAAAAGAGACTTAAGAATGAGATGGTATCAAAAATAGGAGCTTACCCTAAAATGGGAGTGCTATAAAGGCACAAAGTGACTGGCTTACAAGTTTTTAAGAAGGCATTTAGTTTCATAGTGTCTGGAAAGTAGAATCCTAACTGAGTAGTTTTCATCCAGTCTAGATGGATGTACTGAAAGGAGGTGGGGATACGATTCTTATGATTCAATAGTGAGTAACTGTTATCATGACTAACTGCGATTGCCACAACTATAAAGGTAGAGGTTTTTTTTTTTAATGTTTTATTGTGAATTATGTGATAGTTTACATGGGAGAACATTAGTTTTACATTCATTCTATCCTATATTGTCTCATTGCCATGGTTACAATCCCCTCCATGCATCATCAGCCAACCAAAGGGGTATACCCTGTAAACCTGCTAACCCCCCCACCCCCCCGGTATTCAGCACACCATCACTCTCCCTCTCTGGATCTAAAGTCCCCAGCTGCTCCATCGCTCCACATCATCATCTCTGCCTCCATCTCAGGCATCACTGCTTCTCTGGGTAGGGTCCCATACTCTGTTCTTCTCCGTTGATGGTCCTAGATGTTCCTACCTTTACATTTCCAACCCTCACAATCAGTCCTGATAACAATTATTCACTATTGTATCACAAGAAACACATCTGCATTTCATTTCATCAACCCCACCTAGACAGATTAGATACTACTCACTGGAGATTCTACCTTCCTCCATGCCCTCTGGATCTAGGTTCCCTCTTGAAAGCTTGTAAGCCAGTCACTTCTTGTCTTTGTAGCCCTCCCCCACCCATTTTGGGTACCCAATGTCCAAGTTGCCCATCCCTGTCTACTCTGTGTATGGAGGGGGTGGGAATGATTCTTGCTGTATGGATTTGTTCCCTCTTTTGAGCTACTGCTTCCATAGGTGTAGGTCAAGTTCATCAAATTGTATCAGATTACTCTTTTTTTCTTCTGCTTTCTTCTTCTGGTTGAGCTCTGATCATCCAGTCATTGAAGCCAGGTCAAGTGGGTATTAACTGCAAGTGTGGATGTTCTTGTGCATATGCCCTCTCTTCTTATCAGCTGGACGCTTCACTCTCCACTCTGGTCTTCTGTGGCTATGTCACTGACTCTGGGCCCAAGAAAGGTAGAGGTTTTATAGCAAAAAAGCAGGGAGTGGTTGACTTTACAGTACAGGAACCCTGGGACCATCAAGGGAGAAAAGTGGGAGCAGAGTATGGGACCCTATCCAGAGAAGCAGAGACGCCAGCGATGGAGGCAGATGACATGGAGAGATGGAGCAGCTGAGGACTCTAGACTCATGGAGGGAGAGGGGCTGTGTGCTGGCAGCTGGGAAGCAGGCTTTCAGGGTGTGCCCTTTGGTTGTTTGAATGGTTGTATATTCCTGAGTGTTTTGGTGTACATCCAAAAAATTTTTTTTAAAAACAGAGGGAACAGAAGCAAATATTGTTGAATGATGAAGCATGCAGGGGATTGCAATAATTGCAATGAAACCAAAAAAAAATTTTTTTTTTTTTTTTTTTAAATTATGTTGCCTGTGCCTCCATTCTGATACTGAAATAGTGAAGAGATCTAATCAGTTGATAGGGGTGGAAGGTGAGAGCTGGTATGTTTGGTTTGGAAAGGCTGGCCAAGTGATTCAACATCCCATTATAACCAAACACAGCTAAACATCTTTATGGCATTCTCTGCTCTCAGCCAAGATAATCTGGTATCAGTAATGGTATCTCTTCATTCCACATCTTCTTCTGAATCTGGCTTGAATTTCGGACAGTTCCCTAGCAATACACTGCTGAAACTGATTGTGAATTATCTCCAGAAGAATTTTACCTTTGTGTGATTTTAATGATAATGCTCAGTAATTTCTACATTCTGTTGGATCACCTTTCTTTGGAATGGGCACAAATATGGATATTTTCCAGATGGTTGGCCAAGTGGCTGTCTTCCAAATTTCTTGGCGTGGACCAGTGAGTGCTGCATCCATTTGCTCAAACATTTCAACTGGTATCTTGTCAATCTCTGAAGCCTTGCTTTTGACCAATACCTTCAATGAAGCCTGGACGTCTCCCTCCAAATATCATCAGTTCTTAATCAGATGCTACCTTCTGAAATGGTTGAACATTGACCATCTTTTTCTTCTGTTACTCTGTATATTCCTTCCATCTTCTTTTGATGCTTCCTGTATCATTCAGTACTCTGCCTATAATATCCTTCAGTTTTTTTCTTCAGTTCTTTCAGTCTGAGAAATGCTGAGCATGTTCTTTCCTTTTGGTTTTCTAACTCCAGGTTTTTGCACATTTCATTATAATGCTTTACTTTGTCTTCTCAAGCTGCCCTTTACATTTTTCAGTTTAGCTTTTTTACTTTCTCATTTCTTCCAGTTGCTTTAGATTTTCAATGCTCAAGAGCTAGTTTCAGAGTCTCCTGACATCCATTTTTATATTTTCTTTCCTTCCTGTCTTTTTAATATCCTTTTACTTTCTTTATGTAAAACACCCTTGATGTCTGCCCAGAACTTCTCTGGTCTTCAGTCATTAGTGTTAAATTCATCAAATCTATTCTTGAGATGGTACCTAAGTCCAGGTGTGATATACTCAAGGTCATAGTTTTTGTTCTTATGGACTTCTTTTCATTTTCTTCAGCATCAACTTAAACTTTCATATGAGCAAATGAAAGTCTGTTACACAGTCGGCCCTTGTCCTTGTTATGACTGATGATATTGAGCTTCTCCATTGTCTCTTTTGAGATGGAGTTGAATTCTTTAGTAGCTCTCATGAATAGAGGAGGATGAAGAAGATGATGATATGGCAGCTAACATTCACTGACCACATGATTTGTGTTATACCTATTTTATGGGTTAGGAGACTGAGGTTTAAAAATGTTTAAGTAACTTATCCAAGGTAAGCGTCAGAACAAAGACTCTACCAAAGTTTGTTTTATATAAGAAACCATGACCTTCATTCTGCTTTTAAACTCTGGTCAGCTAAGTTAACTCCTTAACTGTAGAATATTTTTACAGATTTTGAAATACTTATTACCTTAAGTGTTTTATTTCTCCTGTAATCTAGTTTCAGCCTCTTAGTTTGCTTGGTAAAACCCACTAAAAGGCAGATAAATGAAAAAAAAAATTAGGCTTAATCAATTATTACAAATTCTAAAAAGAAACACATATCTTAATTAATTAATTAGCATAGTTGTATCAGAAGCAGAAGTACTCAAAAAATTTTAAAGGTTCTTGGCAGAACATACCTCCCTAAACCAGAGGACACCTGGTTAGAAGTACACAGAAGTGTGTGGATTAAGGAATAAAAATAATAAGCAATTCAATAATGATTCTTTGGGATATGATTTCTTTGTGGAATAGGAGAACTTTGGGATTCATACGTGTTTTATGATAATTAGTGGAAATTGCTTTTATTCAGGGAGAATAAAAGATTCTGATTACTGCTTTGAAAACAGACTGTTCTCATCGCCCCCTCCAATTGTAAACTAAAATTGAAAATAAGAACAGATTTTCAATTTGTATCATCTGTAGCAGTGGATAGGAAGGGTATTGTTCTTACAATCTATTCTAATCATATTTTAATTGTTCTAACCCACAATGCCATAAAATTAAACAAACCTCAGTGATGCCCTGACAAAATGAAAATGGGACTGCAGGAAAAAAAAACCCACACATTTTTTTTGTTCTGGAAACTATCTTCTTAAAACTGGATATACAAGGTAGATTTCATTTCAGCAAGCATTACTGATTTTGTTCAAAGACATTATATATTTTATGTATTATATAATTTATGCATGTATTGCTACTGGTGCTGTATGTCCTCGAGTTAGTTCTGACTCATAGAGATTCTGTATAGGGTTTCCAAGGAGCAGCTCGTGGGTTTGAAGTGCCGACCTTGCAATTAGTAGTCCAGTGCTTATCCTACAATGCTCCACTAGGACTTCCTAGTAAGGATTATGGTGACGGGTGTTGTTGAGTTGGTCCCGACTCATAGCAACCACGTATTGGGTTTCTGAGGCTGTAAATCTTTACAGGAACAGAAAGCCTCAGCTTTCTCCCACAGTGCGAGACTGATAGATTCGAACTGCTGACCTTGTGGCTAGCATCCCAGCTCATAATTCACTATGTTATCAGAGCTTCCTCTTAATATGGGCAGTATATGCAAGCAGACTTTCAGCATAGACCAGGGATCTTCTCCCTCTGGGAAATTATTCAACCCTCTATAAAAATTCATTCCTGAAATCAAAATATCTGTTCTAGGCTTTTTATGAGAATAACATAAAATAATGCATAAGAAATCTAATTGTACATGGTAAAGAATAAACCACCACAAAACAATTAATTACCAATGATATTATTTTAAATTTCTAGGGCTGAGGTAAAATTCTACAAATTATATTTGTTATATAGACTATAAGCAGTCCTGGTGGCACAACGGTTAAGTACTCACCTGCCAATCAAAAGGTGAGCAGTTCAAATCCACTATGGGAAAAAGATGTGGCAGTCTGCTTCCACACAGATTTATAACCTTGGCAAACCTATGGGGTTCCTGGTAGGATCAGAACTGGACTGTGAACCACAAGGTCGGCAATACAAACCCACCACCTGCTCCTTGGAAACCCTATACAGGGTTGCTATGAGTCAGAACTGACTCAAAAGCACTTAACAACAATAACAAACCTAGGTGCAGGTCTACCCCATCTTAAGGAGTATCTATGAGTCAGAATCAACTTGATAGCAATGAGCACAGAGAAAGTATTTTACTAATTTACGATCTTTAGAAGCAAAGTGCCCCATTTAATGAGAATAACTACAAATTACTTCATTTCTATAGGTTTCCTAAAAGGCGACTTCAAAAAGTTCATGGAAAATGGAATGAGAAGATAATGGAATTTTTTCATAAACTTTTGGGAGCCCCCTTGTACATATATTTATATACATATTTTACAAATATTTATATACATGGATCCCAGATGGCACAAGCAGTTTGTACATGGCTGTTAAACTAAAGGTTCAAAACTACCCAGCAACTCTGTAGAAGAAAAGGCCTGGTGAGCTGATTCCGTAAAAAAATAAAGGCAAGAAAACCCTGTGGAACAGTTCTACTCTGTAACAATTGGGTCAACGTAAGTCAGGGGTGACTTGACAGCAATTAACAGTGGCCACATTTTTCTACTGAGCACTTAAAACGTGGTTATTATAATTAGGGGGCGGAGTTTTTATTTATTTTATTTTAATAGATTTAAAACAATCATTTGTGGCTAATGGATACCGTGTTAGGCAATATAGCTCTAGAGATAATCTAATCTGTTCTAAAAAAAAAAAAAAAAATTAGTGCTGGGAAAACCAGATTTTCACATGCAGAAAAATTAAACAGGATCCATGTCTGACATCATACTAAAAAAAAAAAAAAAAAAACCAAATGAATAACTTTTTATTGTGAATTGGGTGAAGGTTTACGGAGCAAATCAGTTTTCCTTCAACAGTTCATTCTAATCTGATCTTCCTGTTTTATAGTCCAAAGAGCTTCCAGAAGATGCCTGACTCTGATATATGGCCTCTACTGGCAAAACCAGGATTCAAATGCAGATTTCTTCATTCCCATCCTGTAGTGCTTTCTACTCTATACAACATGAGGCAGCAAAAGTCTATGGCTGCAAGAAGAATCATTAAAATATAATATGTGATAAAGTCAAATTTGGAAGAACAGCTGAGGGATGATTTAGCAAATGTATCATACATTGTACTAAACATACACACATGTTCACGAGGAGTGTAATCTCTTTTGAGATCATGACTATTTTATCAGCAGAAGAGAGATTTTTATTTTTTTAAGTTTGTTACAATCCCAAACAAGCAACTGATTTATAACACAAAATAAAGAGCACAATCAAGAAGCTGAGGTTCTGTCTCCATTCTTGGCAAGTGTCTTAGGTTCCAAGCCCTACAGTCAACAGCCCGTAAGTAAGATACTTACCATTCAAAAGGTTACCAAGCCTTCACCTCCTCAACTTAATAGTACCCTTGAGCATATGATTCCCTGCTAACATGAAGTGGCTGCTACCTTTTAACCCTATCTCCTGTACTACAGTAAATAATTACCTCATTGTATTAACATTCATTCATTCATCCACATCCATCCATTCATTCACTCTCTCTTTCTCCTTCCTTCTCTTTTACTTCTTCTGGTACACATACACACACTGCCTACTTTGGTATGGATGTCATATTAGCACTAGAACAAGTCATACCATAATATATACAGTGCAGAAAATGTCTGCAAAAAGATCCAAGAAAAACAGCATTGTTTTCAGAGAAAGTGCTGTGGTCTGGATGATGTCATCAAAGATCATCTAATTAATTTCCTGCAGCCACCTCCTAAAGGAAATCCAGAAAGTTCAATTTTCTCACAGTCAAGTAGTCTTATTCTTTTTTGTTACTGTGAACCCACCAGTGTCAAAAATTGATAACAATATAATTTACTCTTTAAAATCACAAAGAATAAAATTTCATTTTAAAGCAGGTTTTATTTCAGAGGCACTACCAAGATATAAAATACATCCTCATTAAGTGTAAATTTTAGACTTAACTCACAGCAAAGTAACTGCAGAAAGGAAGACTAAACTGTACTTGGTGTTCACTACTGGGCTTCAGAGGCATTCCTCTCCAGCTCTGAGTAAAAACTGATGGTCACGCAGAAACCCCAAAGAGGGGAGACCATTCTCTACCTAAAACCTTCAGTGTTTCTCTGCCAGTCAGTGAACATTTATCAACACTGAACTGTCACTAGAACACTGCAAGAGGGTCAACAAGAGATGTGCGCTTGTTAAGGAAAGAATGATGGCATATTTATCTTTATACCAAAAAGCACAGCGCTCCTAGGACACACTAAGCCCGAAGCAAGAAAGGAAGAGATAGAAAGGCTACAGGAAGGAAGGAAAGAAGCTTCCTTTCCCTCCAGGGGCTCCCAGTTATACAACTGGGAGACATTTACAAAGAAATGATACAAGTTGCAATTGAGGTATGGCAGAGTGCTATGGTTTGCTAACCTTTTTTTAAAAATCTAAAAGATTTATGTCAAGTATTGGTACATTTAGAACAGATTTTTTTTTTTTTTAGATTTCAAACAATTTCTTTATTTTACAACTTTCCAATTTTTAATGTTCTAAATCTCTCAACTGAGTCAAACATATATAATTTGATTTGCATCTCCTAAACATCCCTCTTGTAAAGCACCAGAAGTTAAAATGGATCTACTTAACCAAATATTCTTTTTTCCTTTATTTTAGTTTATTGTTCACTTCAACAACATTATACCCAAATTGACAATGAAGACAACTTAGGCCAAAATCTTTCATCTTAAACATTTTACCAGCTTGCTTTGTCCTTAAATAGCCTAGTAAGCTGAGTCAAAGTCCAACTTCTTATCTTTGAGGACTAGGCAAGCTGGCTTTTTGATGAACAAGTTGGGAAAATCGATTAAATGTACTTGCTGCCCTGTTTCTCAGAGCCTATGCTAGTCCTAAATGCATACAATGAGGTGTACATTTAAGGTATTTTATATTGCAACAATATTTATAATAGCAAAACAACAAAAAACCCAAGATACTGAAAACACCTCGAAAGTGCATCAGCAGGTGAATGGCACCTCAATAATATTAATTATTACACAGAAGTTCAGAAGACTATGCTTGATTTATATGTGCTGATATGAAAAGAGATTCAAGACTAAGTGGGAAAAAAAAAAAAAAAGCATTCAGAAAACTATTTATTTCCAGCTATGAAAAACAAAGTGAAACTATACATTGATAAATATACAAGGTGGTTTTAAATGTTGGTGAGAAAAATAGAATGGAAACATAATGGAATTTTCCCAGCCCAATACCTAACCCACAGTGCCTCCAGGGCTCCTTATTCTTGTGAAAAGTAAGGCTAAATCACAATTGTGTGCATTTGTTGCCACTTATCTACATATTCAACTTAAAGACACACTTAGGGATGTTACTGATGTTAAGTGCTGTCTAGTGGGTTCTAACCCTTAGGCCATACCCTTGGGAAACTACCTTACTCACAGAGTTGTGATGGGATCAAGGTTATTATTGCAGCTGTTGTTTAGTGCCACTGAGTCAATCTCAACTCACACCAACCTTGTATAGGGTTGCCAAGGACCTACTGATGGGTTTGAATCACTGACCTTAAGATTAGCAGTCCAGTGCTTATCCTACAGCACCACAGAATGTGCCTACATATTAAATGTTTAATAGACTCGTGTGGTATCGGATACCACAGTGGGCAGTGTAGGTCTAGAAGGACAGAAAGAATAGCATCTTAATTTATTTTTTACATCAATAACTAACTCATACACAATATATGTAATGATGCAAATGAAAAAATAAAACAGAGCTATGGTAATACAGATGGCAAAAAAAAAAAAAAATCCTATTTCAAGGACTGTCGGAAAACTGAGTGAAGGAGAGTCTACTGGAAAAAAGGAGTTACACTTGTTGTTGTCAGGTGCCATCGAGTCGGAACCGACTCATAGCAACCCCATGCACAGCAGAACAAAACAATGCTCGATCCTGGGCCAACCAACTTAAACTAAGTATAAATGATTAAAATTTTACTAAGGAAAAAATAAAACTTCAAAATGTTTATTACAATAATACATTCCCCTTCAAAAAATATCTAGGAATGAAACTAAAGAAACATATGCAAGTGTTCTACACCAAAAACTAAAAAACATTGCTGGAAGAAATTTTAAAAGGCTTGAATAAATGATAGAATGTCTATGGACTACAAAACTGAAGTTTATATAGTCAATATCATCCCAGTCAAAATTCCAGCCAGATATGGAAGGAGGTGAGAAACAAGGAGAGAGTGAAAACTAATTCTAACACATATACAGTTGTATACACACACATATACACACATTACTATAAAAGTCCTAGAACAGCTAAAGCAATCAAAAGAAGAACAAAACTACAACAATTAAATGATCACCTATCTAGACACATTGAAAAGCTACAGTAATTTTAGGTAACGTGTTACTGACATTCAGAGGCAAAGAGAGCAGTAGAACATAATAGAGATTTCTTACATACCTTATACCTGATTTGCAACAAAAAAAATACTTCAGTATATCCTTGAACAGAGATGGTACTGGGTCATATTCTTGAGGGGTGGAAATGAACCTTGATTCCTATCCCCAAACCAAAGCACACACAAAGAATCAATGACAAGCAACAGTAGACCTAAATGCAGATAGTAAAATAAACTTTCATGGAAAAATATCTGTAAGAGCTTGGGGTACACAAAAATGTCCTTATACCAGGACATAAGAAGCACTAACCATAAAACAAGAATTGATAAATTGGGCTTCACCCACATTTGGTATGCTACTGGGAAGAGAAGATGGGAATTGAAAAAGGGAGTTTCAGTGAGGCAGAGAAAAGTCAAGCCAACCAGAATAAGGAAAACATTGCTGACCGGTCAAAGATCAGGTTTTCTACACAGAGAAACAAGAATGAGTAAAGAAATAGAAGGACAAAAGCATAAGGCATGTTTAATGAAGTATGTCAACTGGTCTTGTACAAACGATTATAAGAGATGTGACCTACAGAGCAGTTGAAGAATTACTATGACATACGGAGTAGGAAAAAGTTATGAAGGGGTTTGTCAAAGGTTTTTAAGCAGAGAAATTACATGACTAGAACTTTATTTTACAAGGATAACTCAAAATAGTTCTGTGGGAGATGTGCTAGAGAAAGAAGAAACTAGAATCCGGAAAGAGTTAAAACAAGATTTCACGTATCAGAATATTTACATGCCCAGTGTGACTATAGCAACCTAATAAAATAAATAAACAGCACATTTTCCTGGAACGTCAGTTTACTTGACTATTTGAGGGGAAACAATTTTACACTGAAATCAACACTGATATATTAATGCATACCTCATTTTACTCTGCTTTGCTTTGTTGCACAAACACAGACACTGTTTTTTTTCTTTTACAAATTGAAGGTTTGTGGCAACTCTGTGTGGATCAAGTCTATGGGCGCCAATTTCCTAACAGCATGTGCTCACTTGGTGTCTCTGCGTCACATTTTGGTCACACTCACAGTATTTCAAACTTTTTCATAATACTATTGTATACTGTAGAGTAAGCACTCCACTGCAAGGTCAGCAGTTCAAACCCACCAGCCACTCCTCGGAAACCCTATACTGGGTCACTATGAATCAGACCCGACTCGATGGCACTTAACAACAACAATAATGGCTCTGTGGAGTGTTGGTGGCATAGTAGGTTATGAGTTGGGCTGCTAATTTCAAAGTCAACAGTTTGAATCCACTAGCCAATTTGTGAGAAAAAGCTGAGGCTTTCTGTTCCTGTAAAAATGTACAGCCTCAGAAACCCTCCATAGGTTGCTATGAGTCAGAACTGACTCAAGGGCACAGAATAACAACAACAACAACAACAACAGTGGCTTTGTAGGATGAGCAGTCAACTGCTAACCACAGGTCAGTGGCTTAAGTCCACCAGCTGCTCTGCAGGAGAAAGACAAGGCTTTCTGCTCATGTAAAGATTTTTAGCCTCAGAAACCCTATACAACATCACTATGAGTTGGATCCAACTCGGTGAAACTTAACATTAGTATTGAATCGATTCTGGCTCATAGTGACCCTGAAGGACACAGAAGAACTGTCTCCGAAGGTTTCTGGGGCTATACATCTGTACAGGAGCAGACAGCCTCATCTGTTTTCCAAAGAAGAGCTGGTGGGTTTGAACCACTGACCATGTGGTTAGCAGCTCAGTGCTTAATCCACTGAACCACCAGGACTTCTTTAACAGACTGCCAAAACAAAAAACAAAAACACCCAGCTGCCATCAATTTTGATTCATGACCCGATGTAGGCTTTCTTTCTCCCAAGTGGCTGGTGGGTCTGAACCACTGACCTTGCAGTTATAGCAATCCAATGCCTAATACACAGCACCACAGTGTAGTCTAAACATAGTTTTATATGCACAGGAGAACCTAAATATTCATGTGACTCACTGTGGTTTTGCTTTATTTGGTTGTCTGGAAGTGAACTGCAGGATTTCTACAGCGTGCCTGTCCATAGTTACATGTAACATTCACATGAATTTCTGAATGATGACAACAACAATGCCAGTACAGCGGCATTTTTGTTTTTGTTTTTCAAATTCTTATTATGTGCTTAGTAAGCATTTCATATAAATTACCTCATTTAATTTCCACAACAATAAACAAGACAGGTAATATCAGAATCACTACACATACATATTTCTTTGCTTAGGTATGTTCATGTACCTTTCTCTCTCTCTCTCTCTTTTTTTTAATTAATGTTTAACAATCCTTTGTTGTTGTTAAGTGCCGTCGAGTCAGTTTTGACTCATAGCAACCCTGTATAGGGTTTCCTAGGAACAGGTGGTGAGCTTGAACCGCTGACCTTGCAGTTCAAACCAACTTTGCAGTCCAGAGCATCAATTTGCAGTACTACACCAGGACAATCCCTTACACTACTGATAGTTCACACTTTGAAACACTGGCAAATGCTACTTAATCTAAACACACGTTTGATCAGGCACTTACGAAGTGCTTATGTTCACCAGCATTTTCATAACAGCCCATAATTGGAAACAACTCAAATGCCCATAGGTACACTTAGAGGAGTTATGCAGTTTTCAAGGGCACATGGTACTAAGTGGCAGAGTCAAAATTTAAAGCCAAGTTTATCTAATATTTAAATTCACACACTCTCAATCACTACGTTTACTTGAAAGAAATGATGTGTTTGTGGTAACAGCTTCCAGCTATGCTCATAGTTCTAAGTAGTGTTCGCCTTCTCTCCTCTGCTTATAGGAGAATATATATTTAAAAGTGTGGAAAGTTCTAAGAGAAGGCTACTGCACCAGTCCAGGTACAAAATGGTGAAGCTGAAGGGAGGAGAAAAGAGGTTTCCATCTCAGAAAGAAGAGAACTCGTAACGCATCAAACATGAGCTGAGTAGAGGTGACTTGGACAACAGGGTAAATGGTGAAAGCAGAAGTAGGCCCAGACTGAGTTTCTATGTTAGGCACACTGACTTGAAGATGGGTGTCCAGGGGGCAGTTGGATAAAGAACTATGAAGTCTGGAGAGAAATCCAGGCTGACAAAAACTTGAGAGTCATCAGCATATCTGCATATCACATTCTCTGAATAAAGAACATCTCTGATATACCGCGGATGATGCAATTAATATCAGCTCAGAAGGCGGTCTCTGTGGGCACCTGAAATTAATTTAGAAGTCATTAAAGTAGACAGAGGGTAAGTCGGAATGAGAAATCTTGTGCCAGAAGTACCGTCTTCCTTAAAAAGCAGCTGAGAGTAATTGTATAAAAGAAAAAGGCCCTTTGCTTTGTTTTTTCAACCTCCCAATTTTATAAGACTTCTCAATACATTGAAATCCTTGAGAGGTAGAGCATCCCATAGATTTGAAGTTCAATGGCCTCAGCAGGAAGATTGCTTTGGAATGTGTCACTGTTTCCATGGGAGCGAGTTACCTTTTCCCAGATGCCTCTGGTTTTGCTAGCTTTGCTGCCAGGAGTCACTGTGTTAGATAACATAAGCACATATCCTGCCTGAACAGAATTCAGTTTCATTTTGGACATCAATGCATTCAGTTTTAAGAAGAACTGCATGCTCACTCTGGTTCCAGAGACCCTGTTCAGAAGCACTGAAAATGCCTTGAAAATAAATACAAGGGGAATTAAAAAAATTTATGGAAAAATCCATCATCTTTCAATTCCATTTTTTCACGAACCTTTTAAAGCCCCCTCAAAGTCGCAGGTTTGGAAGTCTTTTCCCAGCAGGACTCCAAAGGCACCAAGACAGCAAAACTAGAAGGCCATTCATTCCTTTACAAGGTCAGTGGACAAGTTACTTTCAGGCAGCTTTCTTGCTAGTGGAGAAAATTCTAGAATGCAGTATAGCCTCTGAAACAAAAGCCTATGAAACTAGTCATGGCACTCAGAGTGGTTCATTTTTGCTTCAAAGGTGAATTTCTTATACTTTATTTCTATATATGAAAACAATGCAAAAGGAAAACTCAGAAGCAACTTGAGGTCCTAGATACAATAAAAATCCAAATCCACTATCATCAAGTCAATTCCGACTGATAACATCCCTATAAAAGGTTTCCAAAACTAAATGTTTACAGGACCAGACAGCCTCATGTTTCTCCCGTGCCACACCTGGTGGGTTTGAACCACCAACCTCGCTCTTAGCAGCCCAACGCCTAAGTGACAGTGACACCAGGGGTCCTTATAAATACAGTATCAACAGAATAGTCATTTAAAAAACAGTCTGCGAACTTTCTCTACTCAAAAAGGTACAATCACTATTTGGAAGCATTCTCAAATAGAGTATGCAAAATATAGAGTTCTCATTATTGAGTAGGCCAAGACACTGGACTACATTGATCATAACAAATTATGGTTACCTTCATGAAGAATGGAATTTCAGAACACTTCACCGTGCTCAGGCAGGACCTGTACAGTCATTCGATCAGAACAGAGAGAAACTGAATGGTTTAAAATCAGGAAAGGTGTGTGTCGGCGTTGTTATCTTTTCGCCATAGTGGTGTGGCACTGTGGGTTAATGCATCAGACTGCAAAGCCATTTGAACTGCAAGGTTGGTAGTTCAAGCTCACCAGCTGCTCCTTGGAAACCCTATACAGGGTCGCTATGAGTCAGAACCAACTCAACAGCACTTAACAACAACAACCCAATCAAAGCTCATCAAGTAATAGGGGAGTCTGTAGTAGAAGAAGAATGTAGCATCAGGATTTGAGGCAGGCTCATTAACAATATAACAACATAACACAGAGGAAACCACCTTAGTGCTAAAAGCAGAAGATTGCAAGCACTTACTAATGACGATCAATGACTACAGCCTTCTATATGGATTATACCTCAACATAATGAAAACAAAAATCCTCACAACTGGACCAATAAACAACATCACAATAAACAGAGGAAAAGACTGAAGTTATCATGGATTTCATTTTAACCTGGATCCATAATCCAGGCTCATGGAAATAGCCTTTGGGAAATCAAATCTGGGCAAATCTGTTGCAAAACACCTCTTTAGAGTGTTAAGATTAAAAATTTGAAGGAGCACCTTTGAGGACTAAGGTTGAATATGATCCAAGTCATAGTCTTTTCAATCACCTCATTTGTACGTGAAAGCTGGACAATGAAGCAGGAAGACAGAAGAAGAATTGGTACATTTGAATTATGGTGTTGGCAAAGAATATTGAAAATATCATGGGCTGCCAGAAGAACTAAGTACTAGTGTGGTGCTATAGGATAAGCACTGGACTGTTAACTGCAAGGTCAGCAGTTTATACCCACCAGTAGCTTCTCGGAAACCCTATACAAGGTTGCTATGAATTGGAACCAACTCAACAACACTTAACAGTAACAACCAGAAGAACAAACAAATCTGTCTTGGAAGAACAACAACCAGAATACCCGTTAGAAGTGAGGATGGGGAGACTGTCTCACATGCTTTGAACATCCTATCAAAGAGGAAAAGGACATACATATCTGGGAAAGTGCTGTATTGTGTGTGTTAGGTGCTGTTAAGTCAGTACCAACTCACAGCTACCTTATTTATGCACAACAGAATGAAACACTGCCCAGTGCTGCACCATTCTCACAATCGTTGCTACACCTGAGCCCACTGCTGTTGCCACTGTGCCAATCCATCTCGTTGAGGGGAGCTTCCCTGTTGGAGGGTCATCAAAAGAGAAAGATCTCCAGTGAGATGGGCTGAAACATAACAATTGTGAGGATGGTGCAGGACCAGGCAGACTCGACAGCACATCACCACCACCACCACCAATATCCAGAAATCAGATCATCTGGCTTACAAGAATTTCTTGTAAACTAAGAGTTAATAAGTAATGAGGAACGTGTTTAAGCAACTTTCCTAAGAATAAAACTACCAAATCTCCATGGCTGCTGAACGGTCTATTTTGGTAATTTCAAAGATTTCCTCCACCTGGCCCCCACTGTACTTCCTTCATAATACCTGAGCTTGCTTCAGAGACCTCATGTTGCTGGACCCTTTAAATAATATACTGAATCGTTTTAACATTGCATCCCATAGTGTAATTCTGAGATATGAATTAACTAAATACATTTTCCAACATATGTTGTTGTTGTTAAGTGCCATTGAGTCAGTTCTGACCCATAGCAACCCTGCATAGGGTTTTCGAGGAGCAGCTGGTGAGCTTGAACTGCCAACCGTGCAGTTCAAATGGCTTTGCAGTCTGGTGCATTAACCCACAGTGCCACACCAGGACTCCTTTCCAACATATAGACTGATTCATAAACTTAAATACTGTCCGCACCTGCCATTAACCTTCTCATCCCTATTAATATCATAAGAAAAGTTACCATTTATGGAATTCCTCTTAGATGTCAGGTATCATGCTAGGCACTTATTACATGTATGACTTATAACCCTACCACAACCATGCATGAAATAAACAGGCCTATTTTTGCTTCCTAAAAACGAAAGCAAAGACAAAGAGGAACTGAGTGACAAATTCCTGAAGATCTTACAGCCAGAAAGTGCTGTTAACTAGGATTCATATCTGGGTCTATTTGAGGCAAAACTCACGCTCATTCCACTCCATGGGCACTTTTGCATCATGTCGCATCTACTGGATATCAACTTGAAGAGTATTACATTTCCTTTCTATCTAACAGAGACTAGGATGATCTTTCTTTCTCATTACAATTCAGGTTTCTCAGACTTAATGTGTTCTACCACCTGAGTTACCCATCCACCAGAGAAACACCAGGAAGGCTTTGCAGCAACGATATTTGACTTCAAGCAAAGCATAATAATGCTTGTTTCTTACAAGTTAATGAATATACCATGAAAATAGCTTTTTTGTGTGTGCTCATTCTACACAGATCAACTTCATACCACGTTTGAAGAGAAAAGTGAGCAACATACCCTACCAAGATGTAAACTCCTGAAGTCAGGGACCATGTCTTATTCATTTCTACAAAGCAAAGTCCTGCCCATGGTAGACATCTAACATCTGAAGTATGAAAAATGAAAAGACTCCATGTTTCAAAAAACAAACAAACAAACAAAAAAACAAAAAAAATGGCGGGGGGGGATGGTGGTGGTGTGTCCAGATAAAACTTCCTACCTCTCGATCCTTGAGTTTCATGGCGAGCACCAGCTGATGCCTGTGGTTGGTGAGAGCCTCCCGGTAATTTCCTTTCGAGAAGAATGCAGAGCCTAGATTCCCATGAGCTCGGCATTCCCCTGTCTGGTCACCTGAGTTGTTTAGAGAGAAAAAAGATAAAACTTAACTTTAAGTTTCAGAGTTATTTGAAATACACAAAGGCCATGTCAATTTAAGAATCATAGGCTTATTGCCTGCAAAAAGGCACTCCACTCAGCTGGGATCAATAACTCATTGCAGTGACCACATAGAACTTATACTCACAGCTATGGGGTTTGTTGGGGAAGTTACCACATTATAATTCAGAGTCAGAAATATTCAGGACACAGTTCTTCCAACTAGGACAACCTCTCCTCTGCCCCTTCGTCTGGTATTTACCCTGCTCCAGCAGTTGTGACAAACCTCAACTAGGGCTACTAGTATGTCCTGGTATGGTGTTGTAGTATAAGAACTAGACTGCTAAACAAAAGGTCAGCAGTTCAAACTCACCAGCTGCTCCTCAGAAATCCTATATAGGGTCGCCATGGGTAAGAACCTCCCTGAAGGCACTTTCCAACAACTGCCAAACTTGTGGTTCAAACTGGCTTTGTGGTTGAGTGCTTATTCGACAGCACCATATAAATGTGTACATATATACACATACATATGTACAAGGCAGTCCTTGGGTTACAAATATCTGCCTTCCATACAGTCTGGAGTTCTGAATCAATCCCCTGTAAAGTCTAGTATATTAAAATTTTTGAGGTACATGAGAGGGGCCTTCAAAAAATTTGTGGAAACAACAAATATACATGCCCAAGGGTACCACACTACACTGTAAGTCTCAGCTCTAACTCCATGGGTCAGCAAATCTAGCTCCCCAATTAAGTGCCTGGAGGTACCCCACTCCATAAGTGAGCCTCCTGCTCATAGGCACTCACCTTTACTTGCTCGGTGGGCTACAAAGCCCACTGCTCTGCCTAGAGGGCTAGCTCCTCATTCTCCTGATGCCACTCTTTGGCCACTCCCTGCTACTCCTCTGGTGTCACAGTTTTCTGTTCTTGGGTAAAGGAAGTTCAGTGTGCATGGATAACGAGGCCCAAAGGGCACACTCTACCCATGGCTCTTTTTCTCCCAAACCCTTTTGTTTCTAAGATGACTCATTTTATAGAGTTCCAAGTTTTTACAATTGCAATTGACACTGTTTACAATCACTCACCCTGAATCATATCATTTTATATGTGTCTTTTCCCACTTTCTCTTACCCAGAACCCATCAGAAAAAGAATGATTGGAGGGGTAGGTCACAAAGACTAAGGCATATTAAAGAGCTCACTACATCACACAAGACCCTATCTGGGGAACTACGGTCCTAGAATTCAAATCTCCACAAGACCCTATCTGGGAACTATGATCCTAGAATTCAAATCTCCA
>NW_006408646.1:4358744-4376252 GCF_000296735.1 Chrysochloris asiatica
AAGACCCTATCTGGGAACTATGATCCTAGAATTCAAATCTCCACAAGACCCTATCTGGGAACTACGGTCCTAGAATTCAAATCTCCAGGGAAGAACTGTTTCTGTTGTTAAAACACCCTATTATGATCAGGGCTTTAGGTGTCCTGGAAATGAAAGATGAAACACCTTGACACCAACCAACTGCTATGTGAACCTCCCCATTGCTCTGCTAAATGATCCTTCATGCTGAACAACCATCAGCTGGGTGATTCAGCCATTAGACTCCAAACCTATTATATAGTACGTTGCCTTCTTTATAAGTACACTGATGTATACAGACTATCTCCTTTCTCTGGCTGCATTCCTACATGTCCCTTGCATAATCTCCATAAATGACAATCATAATCATAGGCAAAAAAGGAAACTGAGGCACACAGAGTTTCGGTAACTTGTCCCAAGGTCACACAGCCAGTAAGCGGAAGTCAGGATTCTAAACCGAGCAGTCTGACTCCATAGTTCCTGCTCTTAACCACTGTGCGATACTGTCTCCTCCAACAAAATAGGGAGGACTGCAGCTAATGGAGGTAAAAAAGGAAAACTAAGATGAAAGATTCAACTGACATTTTGGGGATATTAAATCAGTTGAATCCAAATCTCTGAGGAGGCCAATAAGTATGCTAATATACATCTCAGCTTTTCAGACCCTTGTACTTTGTTAAATTAAAATCCTTTTGTTCCAAATACTCTAAAATAGAGACTGTCCTAGAAACACACACAATTTCCATTGCATATGGTATCCCCAGTTGTGTCAGGCTCTGTTAGCTTCCTTTCTGCATCAGACAAAAGAAATAAACGTATCTCTACCTAAGGTCTTGGCTACGTCCAAGTCCTGCTGCATGTATCCAGTGCTCTTCTCTGTGTTCCCGAGAGACCAGTAAGCACTGCTCAGGGCAGAGAAAACGGAACCTCTCAGTTTGAGGCTGCAGGTGCCAATCTTCAGAGCAGCTTCTAAGACAACCACAGAGGCTCCATGATGGCCGGACGTCAAGAGTTCCTGTCCAACCACAGATACAACCACGAAGGGACTCTTGTCCAGTTTCATTTTCTGAAGCTGCTGGTAAGTGGGCTCCAGGGAATCTGAGGGGAAAAGAATTCAGGAGAATGGAAGATGATACACAAAGCAAAAAACAACATTTATTATACTTATTATGGCTTATTTTGAGTACAAACTCTTCGACCTGTAATCTAGAACCAACCTAACTCTCCACTTCCTCTATATGGCTCCTTGTCCTCAACCCCCAGTCCAATTGCCTTCTCCTCCCTCTGGCATATGTATGCCACACTCATCCTATGTTCCTGGTTCAGGAACTGCCACTTCCCCTGAATAATCCCCACTGCTCTGTCCTGCCAACCTCTCACAATAGTATAAACACATCTCTCAAGGCCCACCTCTACCACATAGTGTTCTCCAGGTCCTGTAGCCAACACTAACCTTTCTATCTAAACTCCTACCACACGGATAGTATCATCCACAGCTGGACCAGTAACTATTTTAGAATTGTTTCACATGTGCTAAATTTCTTTCTTTTTTTTTTTTTTTTTTTTACCTTTCCCCACCTAAATCTGAACACCACTATAGGACTACTATCTTATCCTAAATCCAAAGCAACTAGCACCGTGTAGGCACTCAATTAAAAACTCACCATTGACAGATATGTCATTGACAGAATGACAAATCTGTCATTCACTAAATGTTTGTTGAACCTGAATTTGACTGGCTGGTTATGAACTCCCTAAAAGATGCAGTAAGAGAAGCTCTCTGAAAAGTATCTGTTGTCTTCACCAGCAGCCCAGGGTCCATTTCTGCTTCTGTGACCACTATGCCCAAAGCAAAACAAACATTACCAATGTTTGTTGTGGTCATGAGACAAACCACACACAAAAAAAACCCTCCATGTTTTCTAAGGTTAGATCAAAGGCAAAATTAATATTGATCTCATTTTATTCCATGTGATATTTGGAAAGGACACAGATTGGGGGTCAGGAAGCCACAAAGATATTTTTTTACATTTGAAGCTGGGTTTGAATGTGGATAATGTCCAAACTCCTTTTCCCCTCCTCCCTGCTGTTTTTAGACAATTGCAGAGTATTTGACTATAGCCCTACAATGAGCGGGGCACTTAGAACGTGTTTATTGTTGGCTTTCCTGAAAAAACTATTTCACATTAGTTGTTCCACTGTGCATATGTAAAAACTATAAAAAGGTTGGTCTCTTTAAATCTCAACTCTCCCAGCCAACAGTACTGCATTAAAATGTAATTTTTACAATTTATGGCTTTGAGTCTCAACTCTCTACTAAGGAGCTCTCGCCTGAATCAACATTACCACAGAAACCTCAAAACCTACTGGTGCCTAAAGCACTTTTTCCCCTGCAATCAGATCACTAAACAGAGAACAAAGAACATTTTTACACCTGCCAAGATGCAGGTGAGGATTTGCAGTGCACAGTGCCCATAAACATTAGCTAGCCAATAGGGTTAAATGCAGGCACAAGAACCCAGGATTGCGAGCACAGAAGAATTCTAGCATTGGGAGCAATAAGGGTCACATTAGTATCCACTGGCCCATTTGCAGCAACAAAAATTATAGAACTTTGGAGTTGAAAACATCTTGAAGATCCTTTAACACCCTCATTTTAGAAATGAAGAACCTGAGTATTTAAGTGATTTGCCCAAAATTAGACACCTTGGAACAGAATCAAGACAAGAACAACTACAGAGCTCTGAAACCATACCAGGTTTGGTTCTTAAGTTGCGAGAAACAGACCAATTTGGGCTAGTTTTGCATAGAATAGAAAGAAGTGCATTGAGGATTCACGGGGAGGGTGGGACCAGGTCTTAAGATCCTCTGTCAACAGCATGCCATGACGCGGCCTGGTGCTGCAAAGACAAGAGAAGCCACATTCGACTGAATGTCACCCTTGGGAAATGGATGTCACTGTTGCAACCCACATCTAGAAAAAAAATCTTTAGCTTCCAATTCAAAGGCAAAGCCCAGCTGCACAGCATGGGGAACCTGATGAGCTGGTGATTTCAAGCTTCATAATGGAAGTCAGGAAGTAGAAGGATGAAATGGGGATTTGCCAAAGTAGAGAAAAAGTGTTCAGACACTACCATCCCAATATGGCTGGTAGTGCGCAAAGAGACTATGCGTACTATTGATGACTTTTTACCCATCACAACCTTGGTGAAGTTAAGAGAAGGAAACATCTACTATGAGCCTCTACAACGGTAACAGTAACAGAAGAACGAGGAAACAATGTCACAGTCAGAGGGATGAAAGAAACAGCTAGAAGATTCCCAAAAGAGACATAAACTGTCAATAGTACCAATTTCCACTGGATGAAAATGAAATTAAATAAGTAAAAGATCATGATTCCCAAGCAGTGATGCCTGAAATGGAGCCAGAGATGATGACGTGGAGCGATGGAGCAGCTGAAGACTTTAGATCCAGAGAGGGAGAGCGACTGTGTGCTGAAGACCTGGGGGGCACGGGGGAAGGATTGCATGGAAGGGATTGTAACCATGGCAATGAGACGATATACGATAGAATGAATGTAAAACCAATGTTCTCCCATGTAAACTATCACATAATTCACAATAAAACATTTAAGAAAAATAAATAAATAACAAATGAAAAAAAAAAAAAAAGATCATGATGCACTTTGCATTACAGTTGACCCTTGAATGATTACAACGCAAGCAAGGGTTAAGGGGCACTGACCTCCCATTCAGAAAATATGCACATACTTTACAGCTGACTCTCAAATATCAGGCTTTGGACTGAGCAGGCCCAATGACACATGGATTGTTTTCCTGTAGCTTTTGTAGTGAGCTCATGTCACAAGTATCCACTAAAATCGCTGGGTGATGCTAACCATCTCCTTGTGAGCAGTTCATTGCTCTAGCTGGGGGGAGTAGAAGGGTGAGGGCTAGCCAGCAGTTACTGGAGGGACTAACTGCTTATAGAGATAAGTATCATCACATGGAGGGTTCAGTGGCTACTTCCAACATTTCAGCTCACCACCATGCAACAAGAAAACAATCCATGTAAAAGTGGACCTACATAGTTCAAACCCATGTTGTTCAAGGGCCAAGTGCATATATGAAAAGGAACGTAAGTGTACTAAAGGATACATTATAATCATTATAATGCAAGAGAACACGCATTGTTATAAGAGGAACTGATAATCAAGGGCAAGAGGAAAAATTTCAGGGAGACAGAACTCATAGAAAGGGGAGAGCTTAGATAAACCTGCTTTTTCCCAAGACTAGAGGGCATTTTAGGCAGAAGGCTTGCTCGTAAGCCAAGGTGCCAGGAGAAGATAAGCACATGGAATGGAAGGCCAGTTTGAATGGACCAGAGATAATTTGTCGGGAAGGAAGTTGATTTGGAATAATGGCCAAAATACTGAGCAGAGGATAAAGAGACTTGGATTTTAAAGCCACACAGTCTCAGTCGCCTCACTTTGTCAAATGTGTAAGCTGTGACTGTGATGGTAGTTTTACAAATCTATACATGGATTCCTAGCGTGGTGCTGTAGGGTTAGCGCCGGACTGCGAACCACAAGATGGGCAGTTCAAACCCACCTAGTGATCCTAGGAAACCCTACACAGGGTTGCTATGATTTGGAACCAACTCGATGACACTTTACAACAACAATAACATACATGTATATAAATATGCACATGAATGTGTACATATAGATATAGGCAGTCCCTGGATTACAAACATGTGACTTACATACAACCCATAGTTCTGAACCAACCCCCTGTAAAGTCTACTGTATTAAAAATTTGAGGTGTATATGAGGGGGCTTCAAAAATTTTGTGGAAACATTTCATTATGTTTCTATTTCATTTTTCCACAAACTTTTAAAATGGTTTATAATGATAAATGGGTGCTACTTGGCAACATGTGCCAAAACATTATTATTGCATTATTATGTTAAAGGAGTCCTGCTTTGGCACTGTAGGGTAAGCACTGGACTGCTAACCAAAAGGTTGGTGGTTCAAACCCACCAGCCACTCCTCAGAAACCCGATAGAGGATTGCTATGAGTCGAACCAACTCGATGGTACTTAACAACAAAAAAATTACGTTTAAATGCTTTAGCATATCTAGAAGTGTTTTGTTAATGTTTTTTATGTATAGAAAGGTACACTATAGACTAAGGCAAGCATTTGACTAACTAACATTAGATCTAAACTGAACCTAGCTGTTCCGACTTACACACAAATTCGACATGTTCATAACCTGGGGCTGCCTATATATTCATGTGTATACATATAGAAGGAGACCCTGGGTCGTGTAAACAGTTAACATGCTCAGCAGCCAACCCAGGGGTACCTTGGAAAAAAAGGCCTGATGTTCTACTTCCAAAAAATCAGCCACTGAAAGCCCTGGGACACAGTTCTCCAACACACATGGGTCTTCAATAAGTTGGGAGCCAACTAGACAGCAACTGGTTTTACATACATAGGGGTATGTATGAAGGTATCTATGTGCTTTTGGAATCTTGGTGTGATACTGTGGGCTAATGCGCTGGACTGCAAAGTTGGTTTCAATGGCATATTTGGTGGTTCAAGCTCACCAGCTGCTCCTAGGAAACCCTATACAGGGTTGCTATGGGTCAGAACTGACTCCACAGCACTTAACAATAAGAACAATGTATTTTTGCCCGCAAGATGGCGGCGGTTGGAGTGGGCCGTCTGCGGCGGGCGGTGTCTGCCCTGTTGCTCCAGAGCTCAGGCCAACCTGCCCGGGAGCTGTCAGCCCCGGCTCGGCTCTATCACAAGAAAGTTGATGATCATTATGAAAATCCCAGAAACTGGGATCCCTCGACAAGACATCTAAAAATGTTGGAACTGGATTGGTGGGGGCTCCGGCTTGTGGTGATGTAATGAAATTGCAGATCCAAGTGGATGACAAGGGGAAGATTGTGGACGCCCAGTTTAAAACATTTAGCTGTGGTTCTGCCATCGCATCCAGCTCGTTAGTCACTGAGTGGGTGAAAGGGAAAACAGTTGAAGAAGCCTTGACCATCAAAAACACAGACATCCGCCAAGGAGCTCTGCCTGCCCCCCGTGAAGCTGCACTGTTCCATGCTGGCTGACGACGCCATCAAGGCCGTGTTGGCCGATTATAAACTGAAACAAAGAACCCAAGAAAGGTTAGGTGGAGAAAAAATGAGCGGGGAGGGAGGGGGCTGAGCTGCCAGCACAGCCCATCAGCTACTCACCCACCTTGCCACCACCCAAATGTTCAGAAGCCCCTCACACTGCACTGAAAGAGCGCTGCGATTCGCTCACTATCTACCGTCCCCTGTGGCTGTGATGCCGGTGAAATTCACCGTGTAATACTCTGTATTCTGTGCCGCCTTCCAGCCCACTTTACCGCCCTAGTCCAGTCACATGGCCGTCTTCAATTGTACAGCACTCAGTGATGATGGCACACACGGTCAGCTGTCTGCTGAGCTCATAATAACATCTGCTTTTACCTGAATCTATTTTTGAAGATTACCAGTCAGATGAAAAAAAAAAAAAACAATGTATTTTTGTATCATTTGTCCACACTCACTAATCAGAAGCACTGATTAGCAGTTATGCTTTTGATGGATAAAAAACTGGTTAAGATTCTTTTTTTTTTTTTTTTTTTTGAGTTTTTATTGTGAATTGAGTGAAAGT
The DNA here is from genome assembly GCF_000296735.1 of Chrysochloris asiatica. Classification (NCBI taxonomy): domain Eukaryota; kingdom Metazoa; phylum Chordata; class Mammalia; order Afrosoricida; family Chrysochloridae; genus Chrysochloris; species Chrysochloris asiatica. Next base: position 4,365,469 of record NW_006408646.1, read on the forward strand.
TTACAGGGCAGATCATCAGTTTTACATTCAACAAATCATATACTTTGTTTCATCACAATGATTATAATCCCCTGCATGTACTATCTGTTAACAATATTTATATTCATTTTAGATCTTTTAAAAAAAATATTTAGGCATATATAAAAATTTATACCACCAAAAGGCACATTCTGCAAGTCTGCCTCCTGGCAACCAGCTCTCAGTCCCTCTCTTCCCATGAATCTAGAATCCTCAGCTGCTCCATCTCTCCATGTCCCCATCTCTGCCTCCATCTCTGGTGTCGCTGCTTCTCTGGATAAAATTTCACATTCTGCTTGTGCTCTTCTCCCTTGATGGTCCTAGGGTCCTTTTTTCTGGACTATAAGATTAACTACTCCTCCTTCTTTTTGTTACAAAATGTCTACTTTTACAATTGTGACAGTCACAATTAGGATAACAATTACTCACTATTGAATCATAAGAATCTTATCCCCACCTCTTTTTACCAGACCCATCTAGACAAGATGAAAACTACTCAGTGGGGACTCTATCTTCCCACACACACTCAAAACTAAACTCCCTCTTGAAACCTTGTAAGCCAGTCACTGTGTTTTATTGCCCCCTCATTTTAGGTAGCCAATGTCTAAGTTGCCCATCCCTATCTACCCTGTATACAGAAGGGATAAGATTGATACTTGATGTGAAGATTCCTTCCCTCTCTGTTGGTATTTAGAGTTACTACGTCTGTGAGTGAATACAGGTCAAGTTCATCAAATTATAGCAATTTACCCTCATTTCCTTTATCTTTTTTTTTTGTAATCTTTCTCTAGTTCTGATTATTAAGCGATCAAGGCTAGGTTAAGTGGGTACTGTCTACAAGTTTGGGTGTTCTTGTGCATCTCCCCTCACTTCATATCAGCTGAATGCTTCACTCTCAGCTCTAGTCCTCTGTGGCTATGTCCTTGACCATGGGCTCAGGTGTCCCTAGGTCTCACTATACTTTGGACCAACCAGCCCTTCCTTTTCTCTCTCTCTCATCTCCAGGCCAACGGGAGTCTATGGAACATGGTTGAACTCAGCCCAAGGATAATTTTTTAAATGTCTGAATAATACAAGTTGAGTGAGTTCTAAGATTCCTTCCAATTCTACTATTGTATGATTATGATTCTAATTCCTATTCTACGGTGAACTTATTAGCAAAGGGACTAATTTTGTGATTTTATCAGGTTCACTGTAACAGAATTTTGACATTCTGTAGATGTTATCGGTCTTTCTAGAATCTATGAATAATACATGAAATAGCCAATGTCAAACCAATTCCATCAAAGCATAAAGGCCCTTTGCAAAGTTGACCAGCATCTGTTATGTGCTTTACAAATGAAAAAGCCTTGAAGAATATAAAGATAATCAAAAAGAGTTTCCAGACACACATGAAGCTAACACATACACAAAGAATCACAGAGCACTCAACTAAGAGAGAGACCATTTCATCATGTGTGCAATGCACGTTCACTCACACACCACAACTCTCAAGTTGAGAGTCAATGTATCTGAATTTCATGGTACCTCACAATGGTACTGGTGGGATACTGAGGACTAATGCGTTAGACTGCAAGGTCCATTTGAACCACAAGGTTGGCAGTTCAAGCTCACCAGCTGCTCCTAGGAAACCCTATACCAGGTCACTATGAGTCAGAACTGACTCAATGACACTTAACAACAACACAATGGTCAATGGGTCTGTGTGTGCATAAAATAAGGCTCATGTCATCATTAAATCATCAGTATTTCTTATTTCTTCACATTATACAAAACAATGGCTTGATTTTTTAAATCAGAATTCTTATCATTGCTAGAAGGTGCTATGGGAGACAAAGGAGTTAGCATTTCCCAGAGTAAGAAATAGGCAGGCTTCCTGGAAGAATGACATCTGGAGATATTGGAGATATTAAAAACCACCACGTTACTTACCATTAGTTGGGAGTAACTGGAAATGAGAATGAAAGGGAGGCAAGGCCTCATATATAAAAGGAGCTTGGCCTCTATCTTATAGGCAATGAGGGGAAGTTCATAATTATGAATAAGAGAATGACAGATCAGACTCATATTTTAGAAAGTGCATTCTAGAAACAAAGCCAAGCCAAGCCTGAACTGATTTGAAAGCAATGAAGACCAGGAAAACCAGTTAGACGGAAGATATGATGAAGTCTTATATTTGGCAAGAACAAAAGAGATGGATACATTTCAGACATATTTAAAATGTAAAATTTACAGAATTAGAGGAATGAAGGCATTTAATAGAAACAAAGATACGCTACTTCACTGATACTTTCCTATGAGTTCACCTTCAAGGTAACTAATACTTTTATGGACATTATTCTGTTGGAGGCACTACAAAGGAATTCTGGGGCCTTCCAGAGTGTCCTTACAACACCTCACAGCACACATGACCAAAGAGGCCTTCACTTTCCTAAAAACCTGATGATATCGGTGTCAATTATTCTTGGACATATCATGAAAACACAGTACTGATCTAACTGCAAATTTAGAAGACTGGGAAAAATAATCCCAGCACAATTCTGTAAAATATGGTACTTAAGAGAAGACAGAAACTACGACACATGCCACGTGTTGACAAGGTAAGAAGGGGAACATATTTCATGAGAGGAAAGCACACACTGCTATTGAGCCAATCCTGGCTCATGGCAGCCCTATAGGACCCAGGGGAACTGCTCCCTGGGATCTCTGAGACTGTCAAGCTTTATAGGAGCAGACAGCCTGTCGCCCATGGAGTAGCTGGTGGGTGCAAAGTGCTTACCTTTTGGTTAGCAGTACAACACACAGGGCTCCCTGAGAGGAAAGTATCAACCACCCCCGCCAAAAGCAGAACTGCAGGACAAGGTTGGTCATATTTGCGCCATTTTTTTTCAACCATGTAGGAGGTAAAATGCTCCTTTTCTACATTCTCTGAACCTTTGAGATAAATGCACACCAACCCTTTAGAGCGATACAGCTCATTTTCCCCATGTGCAGAAATACGATAGAGAAACACCAGAGTCCAAGTGAATGGGGAACAAGGATCAAACAATAGAAGCTGAGCCACAGATGGATGGGCAGACTGTCAGGCCATGCACAGTTCTGAGAACACTGGGCTCAAAAGATTCAGAGCAGTGTACAAGGATCCAACATTGCTTTCAAATCACCAAGCACATTCCAGATAAAAAAAACCCAACAACGCTCAAGAGAAACATAGCTGTCTCTGGCCCAGAGGGCCCAAGAGGACCTTCTCAAGTGAGCAGTCCTGAAAGGGTCCACAGCCACAGCATGTGCTACAGGACGCTCCACAGCCGGCACTTTGAGGACTTCTCCTCAGGGAGAATAAGGGCATTGCACCAGTGGCCTATTTCTCGAATCAGTGTGAGGAGGTACCTGTGATCACTTCCCTCTGACAGACCAGGACTGAGGGGGTGGGAGATGGAAGCCAGTGTGCTCAGAAAATGGAGGAGTGGATAACTGGGCTGATCTTTTGGAACAAAAGCTTGTTTCCTAAATAATATTGCAGAACAAAATAAATAAGCCAGGCCTCTGTGAAAGTGACTGGCACCTCAAAGAGGACCCAAAGGAAAGAGTTCATGGGGGTGGACAACTGGAAAATAAGAGAGGATCCTAAGTGGACCCTGAAATAAAAGCTTATCCATTCAATAGCACATCCCCATCAGCAATTCCTAAGCTCAGCTTCCCTGGCTTCCTGGAAGCTGGAAGAAACACCACGACAGGTGTTAGCCCATCAATGTAATCATTTTTAGATTACTGAATTAACAGGAGAAAATACACACAAGAGAACTCTAAGCAAGACGCAGTCCTGGGGTCTTTAGAGGAACAAATAAAGGCAAACTCAATCTCGGTTTGTAATTGTATTATAAAATCACGGTGGGCAGTAGCAGTGTGTTTAAGCTACCCAAGGTGTTTAAACATTTATAAGATACAATGGCCTGGAATTGCTGGAAGACTATCAAAAAAAGAAATGGAGAAGAGTAACAGTATCCATTAATTAAGTCATGAAAAAGAATGTATCTTTTTATACTTGTACTTATGACTATTATTTTCATGAATAATTTAAGGACAATACATTATACACAATGATATAAATATCTCCACAGGAGAAAACTGATGAGCTGATAAGCTGGTTGGTGAGCACCAGTGAAAATATAAAAGCAAAGCCAAACAGAATTCACTGTTAGAGAAAGAAAACAGCAATGCAGCAAATACAGATGAGTTTCAATGAGAACACATTACTAGGGAACAAGGACATATTAACAGAAGTTGGCCTAACTTTAATTTAAAAAAAAAAAATTCTTGAAACATCCAAAAAGATCAAACTATAGGGACCTTGTGCACATGACAGGAGCTTTGTATGCTTGTAGAAGAGCTTAAACTAGGGAATCTGCATTTAAGTATTACAAATCAAACAAATGATACCGAGAACAGATCTATCTGCAAAGAGCCCCTAACTGCTCAGTTCTGCAATACTGGCAGCAACTTAGACAGCTGTGAGAGACTCCAAGAGACAGTGGGTAAAAATGGGCCACAGTGATGATGGATTTAGGGAGTTACACCCATGTGACAAGAAGGACGTGGGAGGAGGCACAGAAACATTGAGCAAAGCAACCAACTCAGAGAAAATGTTGATAAGAGAAGCCCACCTGGAATAAACACAGTGGTGGAAGCATGCTAAAAATAAACCAGATACATTAAATTGCCTGAAGGGAAAAGAAGAGGATATTGCAGTCACACCTGTAAGAAGCTGCTGTCTGCAGGGTCGGCTGTAGGTCACTCGCCATGAGAGGGGAAGTACCTTGGTAGGGGAAACCCTCAGGGTGACAGTAGCTCTGAGCTGCTTCTCCCAGTGCATGGGAGCACGGGATACTGCCTTACCTTCATCTAAACAAACTGCTTCAAAAGCAAAACCGTAAATAGGATTCTGCTGATCTCAACATACTCACTTCTCTTTAATTTTCTAAGACAACAGCAGAAATACTTCTAGATAGAAGCATTATCTTCATAACGAACTAAAAAATCTTCCATGTAAAATCCTTACAGAGGGTGGTAGGAAGAGAATGAAAAAATGCAAGAAAGGTGGAAAGGAGCAATGGACTGATTCTTTCTTCTTCTTCTTGTCCATTTCCCCCACAAGCCCTGGAGCTCCAAAGCACATCTGCTCCAAGTCAGAGTTTATTAACAGCAGGTCCCCCAGTGGGAAAAGCCATCAGGTTCCTCCAGCAAAGACTCAGTCATGATAGAATTATAAAATCTAAAATCACATGAAAGGGGTCTCTTTACCATTAAAAAGAAAAAGAAAAAAAGACATGAAATCCTCAAGTTTCAGATTTTTTTAAATAGCTATGAATTGTCTAGGGACCATATAAGTACTCTTCAGTTCACCATGCTTTTGTTTAACATAGATGTTGAGCCAAGTACAGTACATTGTTGTTGTGAAGTGCAGTCGAGTCAGTTCCAACCCATAGTGGCCAAGTATAGGGTTTCCGAGGAGTGGCTAGCCATCTTGAACTGTGGACATTGCAGATCGAACTGACTTTGCAGTCCAGAGCATAAACCCACAGTGCCACACCAGTATATACTATATATCAAACATACCAAATGCTACAAACAAAGAACCCTGGTAGCATAGTGGTTACATGTTGGGCTGCTAACTGCAAGGTCAGCAGTTCAAATCTACCAGTCGCCTCATGGGAAAATGGCGAGGCTTTCTGCTCCCATAAAGATTTTCTGCCTCGGAAACCTATACAGGGTTGCTATGAGTCGAACCGACTTGATGGCACACCACTACCATCAGTGCTGCCAATGGACCCCTGATGTGGCTCAGTAGGATAAGCAGTGGACTGTGAATCACAAAGTCGCCGGTTCAAACCCATTGCCTGGCTCCTTGGAAACCCTATACAGGGTCGCTTTGAGTCAAAACTAACTTGACAGCACTTAACAGCAATGACAATGCTGCAAACATTTTCAAAACATCCAAGGATATGTCATCACATTTTAGAATCATTCTTCTTTATGAAAAATTCAAAAACTTTCCAATTCAGAGACAAAAACAGATTATTGCTTGATGTAATGAAGTACTGTGAGGCATTATAAATTGTCTACTACTTGCAGCGAATCTGCCTCAATGTCTCTTTCTCCCAAAGGATGGAAATTGGTATTGACTTTCAGCCCGGTCTCCCCAAGAGGTCACGCCTACAAATCAGTGCAGCTGCAACCTCCATAGCACTACTTTCCCAAACACCAACTGGTGTGAGGTGGGAGTCAAACAGGGAGGATAGACGTAAACGAAGGATCCCACTACCTGTTTCTCTCATCTTTGAAGCCAACAGAATATTTTAAAGCATCTCTGCAAAGTGTTAGACACAGCCTGCAGTTATAGCTGTATCTTTTAAAATAAAATATTACAATGTGTACTATCTTCTCTGAAGGTAAATAGAAACAAGTGTGCTTGAGGACTAACCTTAAGATTGGCAGTTCTAATCCACCCAGCACCACTGAAGAAGAAAGCCCTGGTGATCTGCTTCCGTAAAGTCTACAGCCAAGAAAACCCAGTGGAGCAGTTCTACGCTGTAACACACAGGGCTGTCAGTTTCTACTTGACAGCAAAAGGTGTGGGTTTGCCTTGTTTTAATGTCTTCTCTTGCGTGACTATTTCTAGAAGGCACACTGGTCTGCCTGCACAAATCAATTTATTACTGAGGGTATTGGGATTAGATTTACAGAATCTTAGAACTAAGAGAAACTGATTATTTAAATAACCCCCAAATCTAGAGGGATCAATTCATTGATTAATAAAATTTCAAGAACATAATCTAGGTCCATTAACTTTTCACAATCCCATTCTGCCCCATTAACTTCAGTTATCAACAGTGATTCTTGATCTTCCTTTTGTTTAAATATCAGCTTTGGTAAATTTGTTAACCAATTCTCAGTGCTCAAATCTAGATTCCTGGAAGGCTAGAGGTATTCTACTTTAATGTCAGACCATGGACTTTTAGCATATTTACCTCTCATGGGTGATTTCATGGCAGCTTCTACCATCCCCACCAGAAGCTGGAGACTCTTGGGGTCCTGAGCCAGCCCAGATGCAAAGGCTGCCAGGGCATCGGCATGGCGTCCGAGGTACTGCAGGGCAACACCCTGTCGGAAGTATGCCTAGAAACAAGGGAAAGAGAAGGCATGTTTTACTTATTGTGCTGGGCTCCAACAAGGCTGGCGATTGATTCTTTATTAGAACAACAGGCCAGGAGAGCTGAGACTAAAAATGATGTTGGCTGATAAACCTAGCAAACAGGTGGTATTCAAATGTGATTTTTTCTAATATTATAAAATGGAAGCACAGTTCTTCTTCTAGCTAACTTATATTTTAAATGTCTATTGTTTTCATTGGCTACCCAAAATGGGGGGTGGGGGGCTACAAAGGCAAGAAGTGACTGGCTTACAAGCTTTCAAGAGGGAACCTAGACCCAGAGGGCCTGGAGGAAGGTAGAATCTCCAGTGAGTAGTATTCAATCTGACTAGGCGGGGCTGATGCAACGAAATGCAGACGGGTCTCTTGTGATACAATAGTGAATAATTGTTATCAGGACTGACTATGAGGGTTGAAAATGTAAGGGTGGACATTTTATAGCAAGGAGGGGAGTGAATGACTTTTCAGTCTAGGAGCGGAGGTCCCTAGGACCCATCAAGGGAGAAGAGCAGAGAGCTGGACCCTACCCAGAGAAGCAGTGATGCCTGAAATGGAGCCAGAGATGATGATGTGGAGCGATGGAGCAGCTGGAGACTCTAGACCCAGAGAGGGAGAGTGACTGTGTGCTGAAGACCTGGGGGGCACGGGGGAAGGATTGCATGGAGGGGATTGTAATCATGGCAATGAGACGATATACTATAAAATGAACGTAAAACTAATGTTCTCCCATGTAAACTATCACATAATTCACAATAAAACATTTAAGAAAAAAAAATCAACAATCTATTAAGTAAAAAAAAAAAAAAAGTATTGTTTTCACTTAGTAATATTACTGCATTCTTTGCCATTTATTCCCACATTGTTTTTATTGTTTTTCAATGATCTTGAAAAGATCTCTTATCCTACCTTTACAAGCATAAGCTTCTCAAGGATGAGGGTTTCAAGATTTCTTATAACTCACCATGTATCTAGATTCATGAGCAATATTTGATTTTATATTTCACTCATTATCAATTAAACTGTGTCCCCAAAAACTATGTGCCAACTTGGCTCAGCCGTGTTTCTCAGTATTCCTCCATTTTGTGATCTGACGTAATTATAATATGTGTTAGAAATCCTCATATCTATGATGTTCAGGAGGCAGGATTGTTGTTGTTGTTAAGTACCATAGAGTCGGTTCCGACTCTTAGTGACCCTGCACAGGGTATCCGAGGCTGCAAATCTTTACAGGAGCAGAAAGCCTCATCTTTCTCCCATGGAACACCTGGTAGTTTCGAACAGCCGACCCTTGAGATTAGCAGCCCAATTTGTAATGGTTGTTACGTATTAATGAGACAGGATATAATTACAGGACTAATCCTGAGGTCCATCTCTGTTGAGATATAAAGAGATTAAACAAGTGAGAAGAGCCAGGAGTAGAGTGCATCCGTTGGATCCAGGGTCCCTGCTTTGTGAACATCATAGATCCTGGGGAAGACTGATGCTGAGATAAAACACATCTCCAAGGGACATCAGGCCATCACATAGGGAAAAAAACAAGGCCCTTTCCCCAGAGTTGACAAACAGAGAAAGCCTTTCCTAGAGTTGCACCCTGACTTCAGACATCAAGACTTCTAAACTGTGAGAGAATATATTTCTGTTCATTAAAGCCATCCACTTGTGGTATTTCTGATACTTATTTCTGTACTATAGAACTAAGGTGGTGGTGGTTGTGTGCCATCGAGTAAATTCCAACTCAGAGTGACTGTGTATAGGCTTCTGAGACTATAAATCTTTATGGGAGCAGAAAGCCTCATCCTTCTCCCATGGAGAGACTGGTAGATTACAGCTGCTGACCTTGCAGTTAGCAGCACAGCTCATAATCCACTACACTTCCAGGGCTCCTTAGAGAACTAAGATACTGCTTACATAATTCCAAGGGAAAAATCAATTTGTGATTATTAAGGTAACTTTAATCATGAATAACACGGCTACATTTAATTCTTTCAGACATTGTATTTAAAAGCAGTTATCTAAAATATGTGTGCTTTGCTTAAAAACAAAGTAAGATAGTTGTCCTTTTTGTTCTTGGATTAGTTTTAAAGTAGTATTATCATCTGTGATTATAGGAAAACATTCTTCCTCTGGCTATCTGTAGAAAAGTCCAGAGAACTAATAAAAATACTTAAATTTCATAATAGTTTTAAGAAAGTAGAGTTTGTTTTTAAGTACACAGAGTAAAGCCAAGTAAATGGACGAAGTAATGTTACCTAGATGGAATTTGTAACTGACCAAATGGTAATTTAGTAACAATTGATTATTTTTATTTAATTACTTATATGACAACATCTACTTCGAAAATACATGGCCTCCTATTTAACTGAAATACTCTTACAATACTACTTAAAATACAAACTTGACTTTTTCAGTCCAATATATTTTGAAGTAATCCCATGGGATCTCAGTGAACTCTTACAACTATTAGTAAATGAGTTCAATATAGCCTTTCCTATTATACACACATGTATACACAGAGAGTGCGTGAAAGAGCACCTTTCACTTTTACAAAACCTAATTACTTAGCTTATCTTATTTCCTTTTTATAACTACCCTTTGAGGTAATTTAAGATAGGCAATAGTATTCAGTGTTTCTATTAAGAAACAATCCATAAACAGACAGAGTACTCTGATTACTATGGGCTATTCAGGCTTCTTTTCGTTTAAACTACCAGCAGCTGTTAAAACTCAGACCCCAGGAAAGACCAAAACCTGTAAATGTACTTTCATTACTAATTCATAAGATCACTTCCTTTCACTGGACTCAGCCACTGTTTTAATCTTTAATGTGTTTACAGGCATTTTTCACTATACTTTTCATTTCCCATCTTAGGTGGTCTATATAAACCAAAAGGTAGCAACTAAAAATACTATATTGCAACTAAAAAGTAATAGAGTTGACCCAACATAAAAAATGCAAAAACTAGACTTAAAACAAGTTTCCTTACTGATTTATATATTTCTGTCAAATACTTATAAATTGCAATTTATCTTTTGTGGACTGAAACAAAAAAAAATAAAGTTGATAGTTATTGATTTCGGGTATGTATTATAAAAAACACAAAAATCTTACATTTGTCTCAAGGAGTTGTCGGGTTTTTTTTAAGTTTTTATTGTGAATTATGTGGGTTTACATGGGAGAACATCAGTTTTACATTCATCCTATCTTATTTCATTTCAAAGCAATGATTACAATCCCCTCCATGCATCATCAAATAACCAAAGGGTACACCCCACAGGCCTGCCCCCACTCTGGCCAAAAGCACATAGCTCATCTCCCACCCTGAGTCCAATGTCCCCAGCCACTCCATCTGTCATGTCATCGTCTCTGTCTCCATTTCTGGCATCACTGCTTTTCTGGGTAGGGTCCCGCACTCCTCTCTTCTCACTTGATGGTCCCAGAGACCTCAAGTGTCTATTTTACAATGGTTGTTGTTGTTGTCAGGTGCCATCGAGTCGGAACCGACTCATAGCGACTCCATGCACAGCAGAACGAAACAATGTTCGATCCTGGGCCAAC
>NW_006408646.1:4378393-4439868 GCF_000296735.1 Chrysochloris asiatica
TTCCATCTGGTGAGGTCCATGTGTATAGTCTTCTCTTATGCTGTCTAAAGAAGGTATTTGAAATTTTACAATGGTAGGCAAGGGAAACCAAGATTCAAAAGACAGCCAAGCATCTTAACATTATTCCCCTCTTTTAAACATTCAAACCATACTTCAATCCCTATATCCTGGAACCCTGTTGTTCCAAGGTTGTGCATCATTTACTTCTGTCCCACTTAGTCCATGCATACCTTCCTAACTGTTCTCCCATCCACCTAGTTCTTCCATGTCCCTCCCCTTTGTTGTATATTGCCCCTACCCCCTGCACCCAAGCTATCCTGTGTCTATTTCCTATCCTGTGCTCTGTCTTACCCTCCCAACCTCCCCTCCCCTCATCCCATACATCCCAGTGATCAGCAAATGTATATGTATATATATATATTTAATTTTAAATGTTTTCCCCTTTTAGGGTGGGTTCTTTTTCTTTGTCTTTTACAATAATGGTCCTATGAAGAATTTCTCCTTCTGTTACTGACTAATTTGACTCAGCATAATGTCCTCAAGATTCATCCATGTTATGCAGTGGCTTGCAGCTTCCTTGTTTTTCTTCAAGGTAGCACAGTATTCCATTGTGTGTATGTACCACAGTTTGTTTATCCATTCTTCAGTTGATGGGCACTTAGGCTGTCTTCATCTTTTTGCTATTGTAAAGAGTGCTGCTATGAACTTTGGTGTGCATATATCTACTCATGTTATGGCTTGTATTTCTTGTGGGTAAATACCAAGTAGAGGAATTGCTGGATCATAAGGTATTTCTATTTCAAAACTTCTGAGAAAGTGCCATATTGCTTTCAAGAGTGGATGGACCATTTTGCAATTCCACCAACAATGTAGGAGGGCCCCAGACTGTCTGCATCCTCGCCAGTATTTATTGTCCTCTACTTTTTTGATCTTTGTTGTTACTGCTGGTGTGAGATGATATCTCATTGTTGTTTTGATTTGCATCTCTCTAATAGCTAGTGATCGTGAACATTTCTTCATATGTTTGTTGGCTGCCCGATCTCCTCCGTGGTGAAGTGTCTATTCATGTCCTGTGCCCATTTTTTAATTGGGTTATTTGTCTTTTTCTTGTAGCGGTGTTGTAGTTGCCTATATATTTTAGAAATGAGTCCCTTGTCCAATGTGTCATTGCAAAAGATTTTTTTCCCATTCTGTAGGTTCTCTTTTTACTCTTTTGGTGAAGTCTTTCATGCACATAAGGTTTTAATTTTTATTATGTCCACTCATCTATTTTGTCTACTTTTGTTTGTGTAATTTTCAAAATGTTTGGTAGTCTGTGTATTCCCTGTATTAGAGCCCTCACATTTGTCCCTATTTTTTCATTGATGAATCTCATAATTTTGGGATTCACATTTAGGTCTTAAATCCATGCTGACTTGGTTTTTATATAGGGCGTGAGGTAAAGGTCTTGTTTCAATCTTTTGCATATCACTTTCCAGTTCTGCCAGCATTATCTGTTAAAAGAGACTATCTCCTTCCCATGCAATATACCTAGGCACTTTGTCAAAAATCAGTTGGCTGTATGTGGATGGGTTAATTTCTGGATTCTCTATTCTGTTCCATCGATCAATGTATTTTTCATTCTACCAGTATCAGGCTGTTTTGACCACTGTAGCCATGTAGTAGATTTTGAAATTGGGGACTGAGAGGCTTCCAACCTTATTCTTAAGCAGTGCTTTGCCTATCCTGGGTCTCCTTCCTTTCCATATAAAGTTTGTAATTATCTTTTCCATCTCTTTGAAGAATGTCGCTGGAATCCGAATTGGGATTGCATTATATGTGTAAATAGCTTTGGGTAGTATTGACATTTTCATGATATTGAGTCTTCCTATCCAGGAACATGGTATGTTCTTCCACTTTTGTAGCTCTCTTTTGGTTTCCTATAGTAGTGTTTGGCAATTCTTTTTGTATAGGTCCTTTGTTTCTCTGGTTACGTTTAATCCTAAATATTTCATCCTTTGGGTGGCTATTGTAAATGATATTTCTTTCCTAATGTCTTTTTCAGTGCTGTCATTGTTACTATAGAGGAATCCAACTGATTTTTGTATGTTGATCTTATACCCTGCCACTTTGCTGAATATTCCAAATGAGGTCTAGTAGCTTTTTTACTGAGTCCTTGGGGTTTTCTATGTAAAGGATCATATCATCTGCAAATAGAGTTTTATTTCCTCTTTGCCAATTTGGATTCCTTTAATTTCCCTTTCATGCTGTATAGCTCAGGCTAATACTTCCTTAACAATATTGAACAGGAGTGGTGACAAAGGGCATCCTTGTCTGGTTCATGTTCGCAGAGGGAAGGCTTACAGTTTCTCTCCATTGCGAGTGATGTTGGCTGTTGGTTTTGTATATATGCTCTTAATTATGCTGAGGAATTTCCCTTCAATTCCTACTTTGTTGAGTGTTTTTATCAGGAATGGATATTGGATTTTGTCAAATGCCTTTTCTGCATCAATTTCCTTTTCCTTATTTATGTGGTGGACTATAATCATTGTTTTTCTAATGTTGAACCATCCTTCCTTTTCGTTTATGAAACCCACTTAGTCATGATGTATTATTTTTTTGATGTGCTGCTGGATTCAGTTGGCTAGGATTTTCTTGAGAATGTTTGCATTTATGTTCATGAGGGATATTTGTCTGTAGCTTTCTTTCTTAGTGATGTTCTTCCCTGGTTTTGATATGAGAATGCAACTGTTGTTTAAATTATTTTCAGCAAAATGTTACTTGTATGTGATATTAATGATACTGTTTGATGATTTCCATCAGGTCACCTTTCTTTGGATTGGACATACAAATGGATCTCTTCCAATCAGTTGACCAGGTAGCTTCCTTCCAAAATTTTGGCATAGATGAGTGAGCACCTCCAGTACTACATCAATTAGTTGAAGCAATTCAATTTGTATTTTATCAACTCCTGGAGACTTGATTTTGGCCAATGGCTTCAGTGCAGTTTGGATTTCTTTCTTCAGTACCATCAGTTCATGATCATGTGCTACCATTTGAAATGGTTGAACATCATCCAATTATTTTTAATAAAGTAACTCTGTGTATTCTTTCCATCTTATTTTGATGCTTCCTGCATCACTCAATATTTTGTCCATAGAATCCTTCAATACTGCAAGTCAAAGCTTAAATTTTCTCTTCTTTCAGCTTGAGAAATGCTAAGTGTGATTTTTCCTTTTGGTTTATTTAATTCCAGGTCTTTGCACATTTCATTATAATATTTTACTTTTGTTTTCTCAAGCTGCCCTTAGAAATTTTTTGTTCAGCTCATTTACTTCCTCATTTCTTCCAGTTACCTTAGCTTCTCTATGCTCAAGAGCAAGTTTCAGAATCTCTTTTGACATCCATTTTGGCCTTTTATTTCTTTGCTTTGTTTTAATAATCTTTTGCTTTCTTCAAATATGAGCTTCTTGGTGTCATCCCACAACTCTTCTGGTTTCCTGTCATTAGTGTTTAATGCATCAAATCTGTTCTTCACATGGTCTCTAAATTCAAGTGGGATATATTCAAGGTCATATTTTGGCTTCCATGGACTTACCATTTTCTTCAACTTCAGCCTGAACGTGCATATGAGCAATTGATGGTCTGTTCCACAGTTGGCCCCTGGTCTTGTTTTGGCCAATGAAACTGAGTTTTTCTATTGTCTCTTCCCACAAATGTAGTCAGTTTGATTCCTGTGTATTTCATCTGGTGAGGTTTATGAGTATTGTCATCTTTTATGTTGTTGAAAAAAAAACAGAAACATTTTATTTTTTGCGTAAGTCATTGGTCTTACAAAATTCTATCATACAATCTCCAGCATCATTTATATCACTATGGATGTATTTTCCAACTACTGTTCCTTTCTGTTTATGACTTTTTCAATCTAATCACCAGTAATTATCAATGCATTTTGGTTACATGTTTGATCAATTTCTGACTGAAGAAGTTCATAGAAGTCTTCAATTTCATCATTATTGACTTTAGCTGTTGGTGGATAACTTTGAATAGTAGTGGTACTAACTGATCTTCCTTGTAGGTGTATGGATAGTATCCTATCACAGATAGCATGGTACTTTACGCTACCTCTTGAAATATTCTTTTGATGATGAATGTGATGCTATTCCTTTTCAATTCCTTGTTCCGAGTAGAGTAAACCATATAATTGTCCAGTTCAAGATAGACAATACCAGGCCTTTTCAGCTCACTAGTACCTAGGATATTGATCTTTATCCATTTCATTCCATTTTATAATTTGCAATATTCCTAGATTCATATTTCCTATATTCCCCGTTTCAATTATTAACAAATATTTATCTTAAACTTTACTTTATCAGAGATTAGTATTCCCACTTCTGCTTGTTTTTTATTGCAGTTAGCTTGGTTTATTTTTTTCCATCCTTTAACTTTTACTCTATTGTCTTTGTTTGTAAGGCAGCATATTGAAGGATCTTGTTTTCTTTTCCATTCTGCCACTCGCTGTCTCTGGTGGATTGCATTGATTGTTTTTCTAATGTTGAACCATCCTTGCATCCCTATTATGAACCCCATTTGGTCATGATGTATTATTTTTTTGATGTGCTACTGGATTCTGTTGGCTAGGATTTTGTTGAGAATTTTTGTGTCTATGTTCATGAGGGATATTGGTCAATAATTTTCTTTCTTAGTGATATCCTTCCCTGGTTTTGGTATGAGGGTTATGCTTTCTTCATAAAAAGTATTAGGAAGTTTTCCGTTCTATTCTATATTCTGGAATAATTTGAATAGAATTGGTGACAGCTCTTCCCTGTATGTTTGGTAGAACTCACATGTGAAACCATCTGGGCCTGGACTTTTTTGGTGGTTGGGAGTTTTTTGATGACCTGATCAATTTCTTCTTTTGTTATGGGTCTGTTCAAGTTCTCTACTTCACTCTGTGTAAGTTTAGGTAGGTCATGTTTTTCTAAAAATGCATCCATCTCTTCTAAGTTTTCAAATTTGTTGGAGTACAACTCTTCATAGTATTCTGTTATTATCCTTTTGATTTCCTTTGGTTCCATTGTGACATCACCCATGTGGTTTCTAATGCGAGTTATTTGTGTCTTCTCCCTCTTTTCTTTTGTTAGGTTTGCCAGTGGTTTGTCAATTTTATTAATCCTTTCAAAGAACCAGCTTCTTGTCCTGTTGATTCTTTCTATAGTTTTCCATATCATTTATTTCTGCTCTTATCTTTATTATTTCCTTTCTTTTGGTGACTGTAGGTTCCCTCTGTTGCTCTCTTTCTAATTGTTGTAAATGTTGTGTTAATGTGTTAATTGTGGTTCTTTCTACTTTTTGGATGTGCGCACTTATTGCAATAAATTGTCCTCTCAGTACACCTTTCACCGTGTCCCAAAGATATTGGTATGTTGTGTTTTCATTCTCATTTGTTTCTAGGAACTTTGTGAATTCACGTTTAATTTCTTCTTTTACCCAGTCGCTTTTCAGCAGGCTATTGTTCAGTTTCCATGTATTCGACTTTATTTCCTTGGTCTTCTTATTGTTGATTTCTAATTTTATAGCATTGTGGTCTGAAAAGATGCTTTGTAGTATTTTGATGTTTGTAAATTTATGAAGGCTTGCTTTGTGACCTAACACAAGTTCAATATTCCATGTGCACTTTGGAAGAATGTATATTGTGCTGTTGTGTTGAATGCTCTGTACACATCAGATGTTAAGTTATTTGATTATGATGCTTAGTTCCTCTGTAACTTTGTCGAGTTTCTTTCTGGTTGTTCTGTCCCTTTTCAAATGTGGCATATTAAAATCTCCCACTATAATTGTAGATCTATTTCTTTCTTCAATTCTAGTAGGTTTTGTTCATATATCTGCGTGCTCTTTCATTGGGATCGTAGATATTTATTATGGTCATGTCGTCTTGTTCAATTGACCCTTTGATCATGAGATAGTATCCTTCTTTATCTCTTATGTTGGTTTTTGTCTTAAAGTTTACTTTATTAGAGATTAGTATTGCCACTCCTGCTTGGTTATTACTGCAGTTAGCTTGGCATATTTTTTCCATCCTTTAACTTTTAGACTGTTTTTGTCTTTGTGTGTAAGGTGTGTCTCTTGCATAGTGAAGGGTCTTGTTTTCTTATCCATTCTGCCACACTCTGTCTCTTCACAGGTGTATTTAATCCATTAACAGTCAATCTAATTATCGATTGGTATGAATTAATTGCTGCCATTTTCTTAATTTTTTGGTAGTGCTGTTCGTTCCTTTGTTCTGCATGCCTTCTTGTGCTGAGTTTGTATTTTTTGTGCTATTTCTTGTCAGTTTCTTCTTAGTTTTCATGTTCGGCTTGGATGTACATTTTCATGGTAAGTTGTGAAGTATTAACTTTCGGGTTACCCTATTGTTGTTGTTGTTAAGTGCCATCGAGTCGGGTCCGACCCATAGCGACCCTGTACAGGGTAGTTTATTAATTTTTCCTTCCATTTAAGACAGGCTATTTTATCCTGTAATCTACCTGACCTCCTCACCACCTGGATCTCTGTTCCTTTATTTTTCCTTTCTTTGACATTGTTATTATTTTGATCTTCGTTTGACCTCCCAGCTCCTTTGAATTTGTTGTTGCAATTTTGTTCTGTTGTGGACTCTGCTTTCTGTAGTCTGAGTTTAAAGTGGTGTTGCCATGTCTGTCAATCTCCGGTTGTTGTCTATTCTTGTTGGTTTTCAGTCCAAATAGCTCCAGTTAGGAAGTTTTGAAGTGCTGGACTGGCTTTGACAAAATCTCTTATCTCCTGGCTATCCTGGAATGTTTTGATTGCACCATTATATTTGATTGACAGTTTTGCTGGATAGATGATTCTTGGTTAGCAGTCCTTTTCCTTTTAGGGTTTTATATATGTCATCCCATTGCCTTCTTGCCTGCATTGTGTCTGCTGAGAAGTCAGAGCTTAATCTGATTTGCTTGCCTTTGTAAGCAACACTTCTCTTTTCCCTAGCCGCTTTTACGATTCTCTCCTTATCTTTGATTTTGGAGCGCTTGATTATTATATGTCTTGGTGATTTTCTTTTGAGGTATATCCTTCCTGGGGTATGTTCAGTTTCTTGAATGTTTATCTTCTCATGTTTCAAGATGTTAGGGAGATTTTCTTGCAGAAGCTCTCCAACTATCTCCTTTGTGGACTTCTATGATTCTTCCTGTTCTGGAATGCTAATAATTCTTAAGTTGTTCCTCTTCATGTTACCAGCATGAATCTTAGACTCTCTTCAGTTTGTTTTATCCTTTTTGCTGCTTGCTCTTCTATCTTAGTAGTATTGAGAGATTTGTCTTCCAGCTTGCTGGTTATGGTTTCCATCTCTTCAATTCTGTTCCTTTCCCCCTTCAGTGTATTGTACATTTCTGATATTTTATTATTAATAATCTGGACCTCTTTTTGAAGGGTTTGAATTGTTTCCAATGCTGTATCGATCTTGTTTGATTGCTCCTGTATTATTTTTCTGACTTCTTCCTAACTTCCCTCCTTCCCATTTCAGAGCATTTGAATTTGTTTCCATATCATTCTTCTGAATTCCACCTCAGGCAAATCCAAAGCCTACTCTTCCTCTTCTTGAAAGCCTTTGTCTGTCTCCAGCTCATTTGTCTCAGTTACTCTTTTCTGGTTTTGGACATGTTTTGAGATCTTTTGTTATGATTTTTGGACATGTTCAGTAGTTAGGCGGGTTTTTAATGCTTAAATAGATGTTTGTTGCTGTGTTGTTAAGCTTACTGTGTGTCTCCTGATATGATCAGGAGATAGGCTTTTCTTTTCTCATGTAATGCCTAGTAGCTCTTATTGGCTCGTGTCTCAATGGTGGAATATCATGGGGTATGCTTGTAGCTTGGTGATATGGCCATGATTTCTGTCTCTTCTTGAGTTACTTAGGGAGAAAAAGCTCTCACCTTCAGGAAAAAAGTGTGACCCAAAGGACCTAAAACAAAAGCAATATAAAAGCAGCGAAAAAAATCACCAGTCTAAAACAAAAATAAAACTGGCCAATTGGCCAGTCACCTTTGTTATGCAGGCAGTGTGTTTTCACCGTAGAAATCTCCAGCAATCGGTGGGGTTGTCCACTCGATCAGGCCCCTCCTCTAATCACCACCGCAGAGGTGTGCAGATAGATATTGAGACATTAATGGGAGAAAGACTATCTACTATTTTTGTCTCTGAAGGTCAGTTAGGTTTCTGCAAGTTCACAGCATAATTTTCAAAATAATTGTATCCTTTTATGTTAGGGTTTTACAGATTGTTCATATGGTTTGTCTGTCAGGCTAGCCCTGCTTTTTTCTTGCTGGGAGGCAGAAGTAAAGGGTCCTGTACAAGTTAACTTTAGGGCTAGGACCCAGAGTCAGAAGTCATAAGCAGCTGCCAAAGAGTCTGGCCATGGTACCAATGGGGGTCTTCCTCTCTATGCCATGGGAAAACTATAGGCTCAATACTGGACTCTTTTTTTTTTGGGGGGGGGGTGCCCACCTGCCTGAAGGTGTCCAGGCTGGGCAGAGAAAGTGCAACAGGGAAGAGGAGGAAGACGTGTAGAATTCTCCACACCTCCTTTTGCAAATGTCACTGAGCCAGGTTTTTGCACTGGTTCACTGTGTGGGTCAGGCTGTGGCCCCACCCGCTGAACTCAGCCCAGGTGGGGTGACCACAGAGGGAGTCCCGTGTCAGCATCGATTCCTAAGTCACAATTATTTTCCTTTATACCATGATCTCTCCACCGGTGGGTACAGGAAACTGATACCCTGCACCTTATGCTTGATCCAAAGCTCTGGGGCTATTCTGTGAAAGCAGCTTCTCTGGGTTTTCCGTCCCTCCCCTATGGAGCCTGTCCTACCTGACTCTGCCTCTTTTGCTGCCAAAACCAGAAGCTCTGTCTTAAGGAATTTTGATAATTTCTTATACATTTAAAGTAAAATTGTGTCATTTATCACTTTCCTGAGACAGCAATTGATTGTCTACCAAATGAAATCACTGCAAAGTATGATTTAGCAAACCTTTGGAGGTCAGCAAAGTGAAATACCAAATTCAAGCCATGGAATCAAATTTACATAGCAACTCAAGATGAGGATATAAGATTTGCTTTCTTAGGCCCCCAGAATTCAGATGAGAAAAGGCAAGACTGGACCATACTTCCCCCAATCTTTGATTCAGGATAAAATAATGAAGAGGCATGGAACAGAAGGCTCAATGTTTTCTTTAGGTCTCCTGGATGTCTTTATAGAATTCCTAACCCAACTTTGTAAGATTTTTTCAGTTAAAAGCTGAGAGTTGTCACCTTGTCAAGATAGTATGAGTCTAGCTTTGACAAATCTGTAGCGGAACCTCTCCCATCTTTTTCGCATGTAACATTTCAATGGTCAAAGAGCTGCAGAGTAAAATTAGTTGATAGTTTTGTGCGCGATATTCCATTAAGGAGGTCAAGCTGATGAAGATAAAACCTAGACTAGGGGTTATTTTGGTAACATAAATGGCATTCACCACAGTGCCTGACACAAAGTACATATGCCATAAAATTAGCTACTTTTTAATATTGTTGCTATTGCTGTTGCTAAGTAAAGTGAATGCAAAAAGAAATCACTGAATATTTAGAATAAGAGAGGTCTTCAAAAATTTAATGGGAAACTGGAATGAAAAGATAATGGAGACCATGTTCCATTGACTCCCGTTGACCTGGAGATGAGAGAGAGAAAAGAAAGGGCTGGTTGGTCCAAAGTATGGTGAGACCAGGGGACTCCTGAGCCCATGGAAAAGGTCATAGCCACGGAGGGCTAGAGCTGAGAGTGAAGCATGCAGCTGATATGAAGTGAGGGGAGCTGCACAAGAACATCCAAACTTGTACATAGTACTCATTTGACCTAGCCTCAATGGCTTGATTATCAGAACTTGACTGTTGTTGTTAGGTGCCATCAAGTGGGTACCAACCCATAGTGACCTTATGCACTGCAGAAGAAAGCACTGCCTGATTCTGGGCCAACTTCACTACTGTTGCTTCGCTTGAGTTCATTGATGTTGCCACTTGGCCAATCCATCCTCGTTGGGGTCTTCCTCTTTTGCTCTGACCCTCCACTTTGCCAAACATGATATCCTTCTCCAGTGACTGGTCCCTCCTAACAATATGCCTGAAGTATGAGAGACAAAGTTTGACCATCTTGGCCTCCAAGGAGTAATCTGGCTGCACTTCTTCCAAAACAGACCTATTGGTTCTTTTGACAGCCCATGGTACTTTCAATATTCTCCTCCAACACCATAACTCAAAAGCATCAATTCTTCTATGGTCCTCCTTATTCACTGTGAAGCTTTCTTATGCATATGAGGTTACTGAAAATACCAAGGCTTGGGTCAGGCACACCTTAGTCCTTAAGCTGACATCTTCATTCTTCATTACTTTAAAAAGGTCTTGTGCAGCAGATTTGCCTAATGCAATACATTGTTTGATTCTTGACTGCTGCTTCCGTGAGTGTTGATAGTTGATCCAAGGAGAATGAAGTCCTTGACAACTTCAACCTTTTCTCCATTGATAAGAATGTTGTTTATTGGTCCAATGGTGAGGATTTTTGTTTTCTTGACATTGAAATGTAATCCATACCGAAGGCTGTGTTTTTTTATCTTTATCAGTAAATGTTTTAAGTCTTCTTCACTTTTAGCAAGCACGGTTGTATCATCTGCATATCGCAGGTTGTTAAAGAATCTTCCTCCAATCCTGATGCCACATTTTTCTTCATAGAACTCAGCTTCTCTTATTGTTTGCTCAGCATACAGGTTGAATGACTATGGTGAAAGAATACAACCGTGTCATACACCTTTCTTAATTTTAAAACATTCAGTGTTTCCATGTTCTATATGAACAACTGCTTCTTGGTCCAGGTATAGATTCCTCATGAGGAGAATTAAGTGTACTGGAATACTCATACTTTGCAATTTGTCCATAGCTTGTCATGATCCACACAATCAAAAGCCTTTGCATAGTCAATAAAGCACAGGTAAACATCTTTCTGATGTTCTCTGCTTTCAGCCAAGATACATCAGACATCAGCAATGATATCCCTCATTCCACAGCCTCTTCTGAATCCGGCTTGAACCTCTGGAAGTTCCTTGTCAATGTGTCCTTGCAGTCGTTTCTGTGTTACCTTTAGTAACACTTTACTCGCATAGGATATCAAAGAGATTGTCCTATGATTTCTGCATTCCATTGGGTCACCTCTCTTAGGAAAGGGCACAAATATGGATCTCTTCCAATCAGTCGGCCAGATAGTTGTCTTCCAGTTTTCTTGGCATAGATGAGTGAATGCCTCCTGTGCTGCCTCACTTTCTTGAAATATTTCAGTTTTTATTCCATCAATTCCTGGTGCCTTGCTCTTTGCCAATTTTCCTTCAATGCATCTTAGACTTCCTCCTTCAGTATCCTTGGCTCTTGATCGATGTTACCTCTTGAAAAGGTTCGATATGAACCATTACCTTTTGGTACAGTGACTCTATGTATTCCTTCCATTTTTTCTTGATGCTTTCTGCATCATTCAATAATTTGCCCAGTGAAGCTTTCAATAAAGAAAGTCGAGGTTTTAATTTTTTATTCAGTTACTCCAGCTTGAGAAATGCTGAGCGTGTTCTTTCTTTTTGGTTTTCTAACTCCAGATCTTTGCACATTTTCTTGTGATATTTGGCTTTATTTCTTGAGCTGATCTTTGAAATTCACTGTTCAGCTCTTGGACCTCGTCATTTTTTCCATTTGCTTTATCATCTCTATGCTGGAGAGCAAGTTTCAGTGTCTCTTCTGACATCCATTTTGACGTTTTTCTTGTCTTCTTAATGACTTTTTGTTCTCTTCATGTATGATGGTCTTGATGTCATCCCACAACTCACCTGGTCTTCAGTCTTTAGTGTTTAATGTATCAAATCTTGTTCTTCAGATAATCTTCAACTTCAGGTGGGATATATTCAAGGTCATAGTTTGGCTCTTGTGGATGTGTTTTCATTTTCTTCAGCTTCAGTTTGAATTTGCATCTCACTAATTGATGGTGTGTTCCAGTCTGCCCCTGGCCTTGTTTTCACTGATGATATGTAGCTTTTCTATCCTCTGTTTCCCCAGATTTAGTCAATTTGACTTCTCTGTAGTCCATCTGGTGAGGTTCATGTGTATAGTTCTCTCTTACGCTGTCTAAAGAAGGTATTTGAAATGAACAAATCACTGGTTTTGTAGAATTCTATCATGCGTTCTCCAGAATCATTTCTATCACCAAGGCCATATTTGCCAACTACTGATCCTTCATCTTTGCTCCCAACCTTTGCATTCCAATTACCAGTAATGATCAATGCATACTGATTCCATGTTTGATCAATTTCTGATTGAAGAATTTGATAGAATTCTTCTATTTTATCCTCACTGGCTTTAGTGGTTTGTGCATAAATTTGATTAATAGTGGTATTAACTGGGCTTCCCTGTGGGCACATGGATATTATCCTATCACAGACAGCGTTGTGCCTCAAGACTGATCTTTATTAGTTCTTTTTGATGATGAATGCAACACTATTCTGCTTCAATTTGTCATTCCTGGCATAGTAAACCATGTGGTCATCAGATTCAGAATGGCCAATACCAGTCCATTTCAGCTCACTAATGCCTAAGATATTGAAGTTTATGCATTCCAATTCATTTTTGACAATTTCCAATTTTCCCAGATTCATACTTTGTACATTCCATGTTACGATTTTCAGTGGATGTTTACAGCTGTTTCTCTTCATTTTGAGTTGTGCCCCATCATCAAAAGAAGGTCCTGTGGGCTTTTCTCCCACGGGCTTTACTCCATTCATGTCATCACGGTCAACTCTACTTTGAGGAGGCAGCTCTTTCCCAGTTGCATTTTGAGTGCCTTCCAACATTTCCCAGCACTATATCTGACAATGTTTCTCTGATCTTCATAAGGTTTTCAGTGACTACATATTTCGAAGTAGTTCGTCATTCCTTCCTCCTAGTCTGTCTTCGTCTGGAAGCTCATCTGAAACCTGTCTACCATGGGTGACCCTCCTGGTATTTAAAATACTGGTGGCATTGCTTTCAGAATCACAGCAACTCACAAGCTACCACAGTATGACAAACTGACAGACGAGTGGTGGCCTTTTTGAATCTGACAACCACATGGTTTACTATGCTGGGAATGACAAACTGAAGAGGAATGGTGCTGCATTAATCATTAAAAAGAGCATATCCAGATCAGTCATGAGGTACAAAGCTGTCTGTGATAGGATAATATCTATGACTGATTGGAAGAGATCCGTATCTGTGCCCATTCCAAAAAGAGGTGACCCAACGGAATTCAGAAATCATCAGACAATCTCTTTGATATCCCATGAGAGTAAAGTTTTACTAAAGGTAATACAGAAACGGCTGCAATCATACATTGATAGTGAACTACAGAGGCTCAAGCCGGATTCAGAAGAGGCCGTGGAATGAGGGATATCATTGCTGATGTCCGATGGATCTTGGCTGAAAGCAGGGAACATCATAAAGATGATTACCTGTGCTTTATTGACTACACAAAGGCTTTTGATTGTGTGGATCATGACAAGCTATGGACAATATTGCGAAGTGTGAGTATTCCGAACACTTAATTCTCCTCATGAGGAATCTGTACATGGACCAAGAAGCAGTTGTTCGAACAGAACATGGGAACAACTGGATGGTTTAAAATTAAGAAAGGTGTGCGACAGGGTTGTATTCTTTTACCATGCTTATTCAACCTGTATGCTGAGCAAACAATAAGAGAAGCTGGGTTCTATGAAGAAAAACGTGGCATCAGGATTAGAGGAAGATTCTTTAACAACCTGCGATATGCAGATGATACAACCTTGCTTGCTGAAAGTGAAGAGGTCTTAAAATATTTACTGATGAAGATCCAAGACCATAGCTTTCAGTATGGATTACAGCTCAATGTCAAGAAAACAAATCCTCACCACTGGATCAATAAACAACATTCTTATCAAAGGAGAATAGATTGAAGTTGTCAAGGACTTCATTCTTCTTGGATCAACTAACAACACTCATGAAAGCAGCAGTCAAGAAATCAAACAATGTACTGCATTAGGCAAATCTGCTGCACAAGACGTTTTTAAAGTGTTGAAAAGGAAAGATGTCAGCTTGAGGACTAAGATGCGCCTGACCCAAGCCATGGTGTTTTCAATAACCTCATATGCATGTGAATGTTGGAAAGTAAATAAGGAAGATCATATAAGAACTAATGTTTTTCAGTTATGGTGTTAGAGGAGAATATTGCAAGTGCCATGGGCTGCCCATGGAACCAACAGATCTGTGTTGGAAGAAGTGTAGCCAGAGTGCTTCCTGGAGGCCAAGATGGCCAAACTTTGTCTCTCATACTTCGGACATATTATCAGGAGGGACCCAAGTCGCTGGAGAAGGATATCATGTTTGGCAAGGTGGAGGGTCAGAGAAAAAGAGGAAGACCCCCAGTTAGATGGATTGGCCAAGTGGCAGCAACAATGGGCTCAAGCATGGCAACAATAGTGAGGTTGGCCCAGGACTGGGCAGTGGTTCGTTCTGCTGTGCATAAAGTCACTATGAGTCAGTATCAACTCCATGGCACCTAACAACAACAATTACAATTATCAACTTGAAGACTATGGTGCACTTGACCGAAGCCATGGTATTTTCAATAACCTCATATGCATGCGAAAGCTTCACAGTGAATAAGGAAGACTATAGAAGAATTGATGCTTTTGAATTAATGGTGTTGGAAGAGAATATTTAAAGTGCCATAGGCTGCCAAAAGAACCAACAGATCTCTGTTGCAAGAAGTGTAGCCAGAGTGCTCTTTGGAGGCCAGGATGACCAAACTTTGTCTCTCATACTTCGGACATATTGTCAGGAGGGTCCAGTCTCTGGAGAAGGATATTATGTTTGATAAGGTAGAGGGTCAGATAAAAAGAGGAAGACGCCCCAGAGAGATGTCTTGGCAAAGTGGCAGCATCAATGGACTCAAGCATGGCAACAATAGTGAGGTTGGCTCAGGATAGGGCAGTGTTTTGTTCTGCTGTGCATAAGTTCGCTGTGAGTCAATACAGACTCGATGGCACCTAACAACATTACAATGGTTAACATTGCTTGCATTTGCTTTAGAGCAGCCATTCCTATGACACCAGAGAGTTAAGGAAAAAACACTTCAGGACGAAACAGGTGAAATAATATTTTTTTTCAGCCATCAAATTACCCCTGGAATCACTCTATTCCTGGTTCATAACACCAACATGTCCCTGGACACAACAACAACCTAATGCACTGCTCTCCCTTGGTGCAAATGAGTGATGAGGTAAACTATAACACATGTGTGGATTCATAACAAGTCATACTGCAAATATATGTCACGTACAATGATAGAGAATTAAGAGTGCATATTCACATGTACAACACACAATCGATTAGTTCAAGCATTTCTTAAAGATTCTACCTAATATTTTGTAAATACAGAAACACTGGACATTTCAACCATTTTTACGTGTACAACCCAGCCACCCCAAATTCTTTCTTTTCCCATTTTTTATCTGCAGGAAAGTTCTCAAGTCTATCCTAGTGAGAAAATATGTAAATGTTGTTTCTGTTCCATTATGTGGCAAAAGAGAAGCAATTTCCTTTGAAATTTTTTTCCTTGTTTTATTGTAGCAGTAGATATTCAACAAGATTTTGCCATCTCAACCCATTTTACATGCAACCCAGCCACACCAACCACACTCCGTAACTTACATAACCATTACCACTATCCAGTTTCAAAGCTTTTTACTCTCTCCTTCCCCTCACCCCTTCTTTTTCTTTCACTTTTCTTTTAAACAGGAAACTTCTCAATGTTTTCCAGTAATAAGAAAATGAATATACAATGTTTTCTTTCCAGTACACTGACGGGGGTAGGGGGACAATTTTTATCATTTTTCCTTCCTTTTCTTTTTAACTGCCTTCTCTGTTACCCAATTTAACACATGTCTATACTCTGGTAGCGTAGTGGTTACGAATCGGGCTGTGAACCGGAAGGTCAGCAGTTCGAAACTACCAGCTGCTCCGCGGGAGAAAGATGAGGCGATCTGCTCCCGTAAAGATTTACAGCCTCGGAAACCCTATTCAGGGTCGCTATGGGTCGAAATCGACTCAACGGCACTTAACAACAACAACAACAACATACTCTACCCAGTTCAAAACTACCAGCTGTTCTGCGGGAGAAAGACGAGGCTTTCTGCTCCCGTAAAGATTTACAGCCCCAGAAACCCTGTACAGGGTCACTATGAGTCAGAACCGACTCCACGGCACATAACCAATACTCTACCCAATGAATACTTCTCCCTTCCCTCACATCCCAGGTAACCATCACAGGATGTTTATTATAAAAGGAAAACATTTTCTTGACTTTTTACAGGAGTGTTCTCATACAACAGTCCTTTTGTGATTGACTAATTTCACTCAATATCAGTTCCTCCAGGTTCCTCCATGTTTTGCAATGTTTTGCAGATTCATAGTTATTCTACAATGTTGCATACTATTCGTTTTGTGTATGTACCTAAGTTTGTTCAACCATTCCTCTGATGATGGGTGTCTACACTGTCTCCATCTTTTTGCTATTGTGAACAATGATAGAAATAAACATGGATGTGCATATATCTATTCATGTTACAACTCTAATTTTTTGAGGCTATGTACCACGTAGATAGATTTCTGGGTCATATGGTATTTCTGGTCTCCTACTATGGCACTGTAGGCTCAGCAGTGGGCTTAGAACCACAAGGTCTCCAACCTTCTGAGAAAATGCCCTACCATTTTCCACAGTGGTTGCACCATTTCACAGTCCCACAAGCAGTGTAGGATGGTCCTATACTCTCCACACCCTCTCTAGCATTTGTTCTCCTTTTTTTTTTTTAACCTTTGTCATTAATACTGAGGTAAAATGATAACTCATTGTTCTTTTGATCTCTCTAATGGCTGTGATCGCAGGTATTGCTTCGTATGTTTGTTAGTCATCTTAATGTCTTCTTGGTGAAGTGTCTGCGGTACTTCAGGGTACACACTGGACAGCTAGCCACAAGGTTGGTGGTTCAAATTCACCAGCTGTGACTCAGAAACCCTACACAGGGTTACTATGAGTCAAAACTGACCCGACAGCACTTAACAGCAACAATGGCTTAGTGACTGTGATCATGTCTTGGTATGTTTGTTGGCCGCCTGAATGTTTTCCTTGGTGAAGTGCCTGCTCATGTCCTCTGCCCATTTTTTATTAGATTATTAATCTTCTTATAAGAGTGATGTAAAAGTGTTCTCTAAATTGTAGATAGGAGCCCATTGTCTGGTATGTCATTTCTAAAATGTTTCCCAGTCTGTGGGTTCATTTTTTATTCTTTTGGTGAAATCTTTTCATGCTCATTAAGTGTCTAGTATTTAGGAAGTTCCATTCATTCATTTTGTCTTCTACTATTTGCGTGTTCGCCGTTATGTTTGATAGAGTATTTACACCATGTATCAGAATCCCTAAGTTTTCACTGATGATCTTGATAGTTCTAGGCTTTACAATTAGGTCTTTGATCGCCATTGAGTTCATTTCTGCATATGGTGTGAGATGTGGGTCTTATTTCATTCATCTACAGAAGGATTTCCAGTTTTGCCAGTACCATTTGTTGAAGAGACTATCTCCCCCCATTTAATGTGTTTTGGTTCTTTGTTAAAGATCAACTGAGCTTTGGTGGATGGACTGACTTCTGGGGTCTAAATTCTGTTCCATTGATCGATATATGTCTTTCATTGTACCAGTACCAGGCTGTTTTGATTACTGTGGTTGTATAGTAAGTTTTGAGCTAGGGAAGTAAGAGAATTGTTATAGGGTCACCATAAATCAGGATTAGTTCAACAGAAAACGTCAACTGTAGTACACACGTTGGTGTTGTTAAGTGCCTTCGAGTCATTTCCGACTCATAATGACCCTGTATAGGGTTTCCAAGGAACAGCTGGTAAGTTTGAACTGCAGACTTTGTGGTTCAAATAGACCTTGCAGCCCAGTGCTTATCCTACAGCACCACAACAAGACTCCTGTTAGCCAATATATATTTTCCACATCATCATCATCTGTTTTCAACAAAAGCTATAAAACACAGAATCATTTTACTGAATTTTCTATTATTATTTCATTTTTAAAATGAGTGGAAATGGGGAAAATAAAAATGCTCATTTTAGTTGTTTAAAAGTAGCAGCATTGATCTCTAATTTCACACAACTGGGTCAAAAAATGAAAATGATTACAGGGTGTCAAACCAGGCAAACCTTTAACCTCATGGGTTTACACTGAACAGCTAACTGTTCCATTGTGACAGAAAATGATAGAATTAGAGAATATGCAAAATGGTTGGAAATATCAAAATTGATTCTAAAAGGAAAGGCATAATTTGAGATATTATTTTCTAGTTCTCCACTCCCTGAATATGTCAGTCTTTTGTTTGATGTTTGCATATTGAATCTCATGCATATTTGACTTTCATATACCTTTTCAGGACTGCATTATGTGGGAAAAATGACTGATTATCTTGCTTATATGAGCAGACTGTAAATATATATTAGGAGCACGATGGCTCTGTAGGATACGTACTGGACTGTGAACCACAAAATCAGCACTTTGAGCTCACCAGCTTATAAC
This sequence comes from Chrysochloris asiatica, assembly GCF_000296735.1. Taxonomy (NCBI): domain Eukaryota; kingdom Metazoa; phylum Chordata; class Mammalia; order Afrosoricida; family Chrysochloridae; genus Chrysochloris; species Chrysochloris asiatica. Next base: position 4,397,086 of record NW_006408646.1, read on the forward strand.
ACAGCAGAAAGATGAGGCTTTCTGCTCCCGCAAAGATTTACAGCCTCAGAAACCCTATACGGGGTTGCTATGAGTCGTAAAGGATTCAATAGCACTTAACAACAACAAATTATATGTCACTCCATTTGCACATACATATGAAAGCCCAAGATTCATGTCACAGTCTTTTGCATCAAACAGGCACCTGTATGGGTACAAGCATACAAATGATTTTTGTTATGTATTTGTTTCATTTATTATAATGGAGAAATTATCCAGAATATCACTATCAATAGAATGTTCAGCAAAGAGGGAAATTTTCTCTGTACTTTCCAACATGGTAGAAGGCAGCAGCTACTAGCAAGCTATGCATGGCAATGAAATGCAGTATGTGTGGCTAAGAAACTAAAACTTAGGTCAATTTCTTAAGTGGCGCCTGTGCTGGATAGTGCAGTTCTAGAGTTTGGCCTTCCTCTAACATCAAACCTCCAAAGATAATCAAGATTGGGATTGTGAGAAGGAATATAAGAAGCAAGTTGAATAACTCCCACAAACTGCTTTACTCCCAAGTAGCTGTGGAGTTGAATCTTCAGCAACAGATTTTCTATCTATCTGGAGACCTGGTGTGCAGCTGTAGGCTAAGTGCTGGATTGCTAACCACAAGGTCAGTGGTCAAACTCACCAGTCACTCCTCAGAAACCCTATATAGGGTCACTATGTTTTGGAACTGACTGGACGGCACTTAACAAACAAAGCTGTGGTGTAAAAGCCAGGACCATAAGGTTGACATTGGAATCTTGTTCCTGTTACTTTTCAGTTGAGGACATCTGAGCAAATAATTTAACTTCGCCAATCTCCACATCTCATTTCCTTTTACAGAAGGGGGTAATAATGGTGACTTCAAAGTTTGCAACACTGGTTGCCAATTGAAGACATGTATTACATATAAAGGAGTCCTGGTATGGCACTTTGGGTTAATGCGCCAGACTACAAAGCCATTTGAACTGCAAGGTCGGCGGTTCAAGCTCACCAGCTGCTCCTCGGAAACCCTATACAGGGTCGCTATGTGTCGGAAGCAACTCGATGACACATAACAACAACAACAAACAATAACATATAAAACACAGAGGAGGCTCTTTTAGATGGTGTTTATTTAAAACAGCATTTGCTATTTTAATCAGGTAGAGTTCCTGGGTGGTATCAATGATTAAAGTACGCTTCTGTTAACTGAAAGGTTGGAGACTGACGGGCATACAGAGGCACTTTGGAAGAAAGGCCTGGTGGTGTACTTCTGAAAAATCAGTCACTGAAGACCTTATGAAGCACAGTTCCACTGACACATACTGGGTTGCCATGAGTCAAAATGAACTCAATGGCAAGTGGCTGTTAGCTGGTTAGTTGATTTCATCAGGTGGCGAATCTGCTTCATCAACCTGCAGATTAGAAGTCCTCTTTTGGTAAAGTAGGTAAAGGGCTAACAAAAATTTAGCACAAAAAGGACAAAAATGTTACCTGGCATCTTGCTATGAAAGAAATAGTATCTTCTGGGGGCGAAAAAATGGAAACAAATGCATAGATGAATACAAGAATGATCACCTCGAATCACTGAGGATATCGTTAACTTATGCGTGGCAGCTTCTGTTCAAAATACTATAAAATGGATTGAATTTTTTGTGTACCCCAAAAATATTTGTCAGCTTGGCTGGGCCATGGTTCTTGGTGGTTTGGCAGCTATGTGATAATCTCCCATGAAGTGGTCTGATGTAATAAACCAGAAAGAGGATTAACAATGTAGTGACGTTAAGTGCCGTTGAGTGGTTTCCAACTTATAGCAACCCTAAACAGGGTTCCCAAAGAACAGCTGGTGAGTTTGAACCAACCTTTCAATCCGATGTATACCCTACAATGTTGTTGTGAGGTGCCATCGAATAGGTACCGACTCATTGTGACCCCTATGATCAACAGAACGAAACACTGCCCGGTCCTGGGCCATCGTCACCAGGGAATATACCATCTTTAGTTCCATCATGACCCTGATCCAATGTAAGGCAGTTCTCAGGGTGTGGCATGTAACTAACACCTTTTATCTTACAAGAGATAAAAAGGAGCGAGAAGTGACTAGAAAAAGAGGGACCTACTGACCACCTGCAGTATGCACATGATACAACCTTGCTTGCTAAAAGGGAAAAAGACTTAACGATGAAGATCAAAGATCACAGCCTTTTGTATAGGTTGCACTTCAATGTAAAATTTAAAAAATCCTCATCATTGGATCAATAAATAACATAGATGGAGAAAAGATTGAAGTTGTCAAAAACTTCATTTTGCTCAGATCAACCATCAAGACTCATTGAAGCAGCAGTCAAGATATCAAGCAATGTATTGCATTAGGCAAATCTGCTGCACAAGACCTCATTAAAAGTGTTGAAGATCAAAGATGTTAGGTTAGTTTGATGGATAAGGTGCGCCTAACCCAAGCCATGATATTTTCAATAACCTTATATGCATGCAAAAGTTGGACAGTGAAAAAGGAAGACCACAGAAGAATTTATGCATTTGAGCTATGGTGTTAGAGCAGACTATTGAAAGTACCATGGACTGCCAAAAGGACAAAAAAAAAAATCTGTGTTGGAAGAAGTACATCCAGAGGGCTCCCTGAAAGCCAGGATGGCCAGACTTTGTCTCTCATACTTCAGATATATTGTCAAGAGGGACAAGTCCCTGGAGAAGGATATCATGTTTGGTAAAGTGGAGGGTTGTAGATAAAGAGGAAGACCCCCAATGAGATGGACCGACACAGTGGCAGCAGCGATGGACTGAAATGTAGCAATGATTGTGAGGCTGGTGCAGGACCAGGCAGTGTTTTGTTCTGTTACACTAGGGTTGCTGTAAGTCGGTACCGACTTGATGGCACCTAACAACAACAACTACCACCGAGAAACAAATTCCAGGAGTGCAATGCTTCCTTTGGACCTGGAGTCCCTACATTGTGAAGCTCCTAGAGCCAGGGGCAGATTGAAGCCAAGACACACAGAGATCTCCTATAGATGCTGAAAAGTGACAAGGACCTTTCTCCAGAGCTGGCACTATGAATTCAGACTTCAAGTCTACTAAACTGTGAGAGAATAAATTTCTGTTTGCTATAAAGTCATATACTTGTGGTATTTGTTATAGCAGCATTAGAAAACTAAGACAATACGTAATACATTTGAGGGAAATTATTTAATAATAATTGTTTTTTAAATGCTTACATTTGGACATTTAATTAGGTGGTTGTTAGATGTTGTTACGTCCAACTCATAGTGGCCCCACACACAACAGACCAAAACCATCCTCACAACTGTTGTTATGTTGGGGCCGCACTGTTGCTGCCATTGTGTCAATCCATCTTGTTGAGGGATTTCCTCTTTTTCACTTACCTTCCACTTTACCAAGCAGGATGCCTTTCTCCAGCAACTGGTCCCTCCTGAGAACATGTCCAAAGTATAAAGATGAAATTTAGCAATTCTCACTTTTAAAGAATATTCTAACTGTGCATCTTCCAAGACAGATTTGTTTGTTTGTGAGGGAGTCCATGGTACTTTCAATATTCTTTTCCAACATCATAACTCAAATGCATAATTCTTCTTCAGTCTCTCCAATTCATTGTCCAACTTGAGGATACCATGGCTCGAAGTAGATGCACCTTAGTCCTCAAAGTGACATCCTTGCTTTTGATTTGATTTTACTTTTTTTTTTTTTTACCACTTTTAAGAGGTCTTTTGCAATAGAATTGCCAAGTAGTATATATCATTTGATTTCCTGACTGCTGCTTCCATTTTTTGTAGATCCAAGTCAAATGAAATCCTTGACAAATTCATTGATAGCTTGATTGGTAAAATTTTTTTCTTTTTTTAATCTGGCTACTTAGTTTTAATGAGCATTAAATGCAGGTCGTTTGGCTTGGGTGGCATCAAATGGAAATGTATTTGTAGGAACAGGAAACAATCCTTTGTCTCAGTCTTACCTTTAACCCTGATACAATGATTATTATAATTATTACAAGGCTTATTGAGGGCCCAAGTCTTACATACATTTTAGAAATAAAATATCACAATCTTATTTTCTCAGTACTGCCATTATAAGTGATTACATTCTTACTGTATATAGGATGTGTTTCTTCTCCAAAACTCTATTATTTGTTGCGTGTTTCCCATAGTTTCACAACATCCTGCAAGGTGTCCTTGGAATGACCATTATGTAAAAAGAGGGCGGTAACAAAACTTACTCCAAGTCTTATAGCTCTGAAGTAAGACACACCTGATGTCACACTGGTTTTCTTTCTATTCCACACTAAGGACTCCTGGTGTGGTGCTATAGGATAAGGATTGGACTGTGAACTACAAGGTTGGTGGTTCAAATGCACCAGGTGCTTCTTAGAAACCCTATAAAGGATAACTATGAGTCAGCACCTGTTCAATGGCATGTAACAACAACATTCCACACTAACTCTTTGATAAAAAGAATGAATGGTGTGCAATTAACCTCTAAATCAAGTTTTTGTCTAGGAATTATTGTACTTGTAAAACTTGACCTATGGAGGAAAATCAGAAATAACAAAGAAAATTTATGAATATGAATATTTAATCTCTATTTCATTAGCAACCACCGATTGTAGAACAATTTTTAATGAATTGAATGGAGGGAAAATTTATTTCATTAACCTTTCCTATAAATGTATTATTATTGAACCAAACAGGCCACTGTACTTGCAACTCAGTTCGATGTTAATTAGATTACAGCCATGAGGCTTCAAATCAAAGGGAAACAAAAGGAGCCATCAGCAAGCTTTCTGGCCAAAGCCTGTTGGTTTGTTGGCTAAAATGGATTTTCACCTGCCAGACAATTTGCCATGCTGCTTTTATTTCTTGACATTTTCAAGTGAATTTTCTCTTGATTCTCTTTGCTGACACTTTATATTAAAAAAAAAAATTCATAAAAAGCTTGAGAATCAGCAAAGAACACATTCTTCATGTGGCAATATATTTTACCTGCTCAGCTGGGAGTAATCATTCCTATATCTCCAAATATATATAACTTCTATTTTTGATGAGTCTATCTTATTGTATGCTGAAAGCACATGCAAGAAGAGAGTGGAAGCTATTTTAGAAAAGACAACCATTTCATTTGGAACCCAGAATCCCAGACTCAAATGGACTAAGTCTAATGTTCTAACCAAATCTACCACTGTGAAGTGCTTTGCTCCCAAACTTTGGTTTTTGGTCCAGTGATGTAAATCAGTCAATTCCTAAAGGAAAACTGCTCTCAAGTCTGATTATTCCAGATCATATATGCTCTATGAGGGAACGTCAAAATGTTCATGGGAAAATAAAATTATCTTTTCATTCCATTTTCCCACGGGCTTTCTGAAACCCCTGCATATCTTTTCCTCAAATTAATCTTAAGTTAATTGCAACAAGCATGTTATTAAGGCAACAAATTCAGGTAAAATCATATTTTAAAAAATTAACTTGCTCTGATAAGAAGTCAAAAGAAAAAATGGAATGCCAACCACGAGTTAAATAACAAGCCCATTACCAGCTGTCATTTGGAGTTGATTCCAACTTGCCGTGATACCCACAGGACCCCCAAGGCTGTCATTGTTACAGGAGCAGACCACCACGTCTTTCCTCCCATGGACTCATTACCTTTCAGTCAGCAGCTGAATGCTCTAACACCAGGACTCCTTTTTCTAGCACCAAAAGGATTCTCAAAGGAGCCCTGAGAGCAAAGTGACTTACAAACTGGACTGCTAACAGAATATAGCTAGTACTTGCCTTTTCAGGTTATCTAAAATTTGCCCTCACTTTGAAAGACTGAAATCACCCTTACACCAAATTCATCACAATCACTTCACTTGCTGCATGTGCAGCTTTGACATCACAGAGAAGATTCAAGTCTTTTCTTGCACTAAACGAAGACCCACCCAATTCCAACTCATAGTGACCCTGTTTAGGGATACCGATGCTATAAATTTTGAGAGGAACAGAAAGTCTCATCTTTCTTCTGAAGGGTGGTGGTAGGTTTGAACTGCAAGTCTCATGGTTCGTAGTCTAGTGCTTATCCTATAATTCCACCAGGACTGCTTTTTGTGGCGCTGCATGATAATGCTCTGAACCGCAAGGTCAGTTTGAACTGAAAGGTTGGTAGTTCAAACTCACCAGGCATTCCCTGGAAACCCTAATCAGAGTTGCTATAAGTCAGAATTGACTCTGCAGCACTTAACAACAACAACAAAAGTAAGGCGAAGGAGCCCTGGTGGCATAGTGGATTACGAGTTGGGTTGCTAACCACCAATCACTCTGAAGGAGAAAAATACGGCCTTTTGCTCTTGCTCCCATAAAGATTGACAGTCTCGGAAACCCTATACAGGGTTGCTGTGAGTTGGGACCGACTCGATGGCATACAACCACCAGCACCATGACCAAAGCAAGGCTGAATAGGAACTGTATGCACCTGTTGCGACTTACCTACAAATGTGACTTAAAGATGCACTTAGGGACAGATCTGTTCATAACGTGGGGACTGCCTATACTTGAAAAAAAATGACATATACTCATTATATGAGATCCCTTAAAATGAGCAGTAAGAAAACAGACAATATAATCAAAAGTGGACAAAATATTTGAAAAGTCACTTCAGAAAGAGGATATTCAGATGGCAAATGTTATTGTTACACTTAACAACGACGTTGAATCAGTTCCAATTCATAGTGACCCTAAATAGGTTTTCTGAGGAATGGCTGGTGGGTTTGAATCTCTGACCTTGTAGCTAACAGTCAAGCGTTTATCCAACAATGCTACACCAGGACCCCAGACAGTAAATAAGTACATGAAAAGATATTCAACATGTTTACTCATGAAGGAAATGAAATTTAAACTACAATGAAAGTCTACTATGGACCTATTAGAATGATAGAGAAAAAAATGGTACTATCAAATGCTGTTGAGGATACAAAGCAATGAGAACTCTTACACATTGCTGGTGGCCATGCAAACTGCTAGAAAATAGACCGTTTCTTATAAAGTGAAACATACACTTATCATATGACCCAGCAATCCCACTCTGAGGTTTTCCTCTAGAGAAAATAACATGTTCAGATAAAATCTGTATGCGAGTATATATAGTTCTAGTAATAATTGTCCCAAGGGAATGGATTAACACAGTCATAGCTCTGCACTACTAACTGTATAGTGAATAGTTCAAACTCACCATCTGCTGCTTAGAAACCCCATACAGGGTCATTATAAGAACCAACTCGATGGTGCTTAACAGTATAACAGTACATTCATACAATGAAATAGTACTAAGCAACAAAATGGAATTAACTACTGATGTATGGAGTCCTGGTGTGGCGCTTTGGGTTAATGCACTGGACTGCAAAGTCAATTTGAACCACAAGGTTGGCAGTTCCAGCTCACCAGCCGCTCCTTGGAAAACCTACACAGAGTTTCTATGAGTTGGAACTGACTCAACGCACTTAATAACAACAACTGACGCATGCAACAATATTAATGCATCACAGCAGCATTTAACTGAGTATAAGAATTCAGTCCCAAAAGGCTACATACTACATGACTCCATTTGCATCACCTTTTGGAAAAGGAAAAAGTACATCAATCAGTGGTTGCTATGGGCTACTACAGTGGGGCACAAGAAGGAGTCTGGGTAGTGATGGAACTGTTACGTATCTTAATTCTGGTGGTTACATGAATCTACATACATATTAACATTTATAAAACCCTAAGCACATACACCCCAATTTTACTGTTAAAAAGGGAGGAGAGGACGAAAACAACATATGAGTATGTATCAGCACAAACACTGACATGTGAACTTGTAATTTTCACAAAAATGAGTCAAGATGAGGATGCTTGCTAAAATGAGGGATCAAGCGTGAAGAGAGTCATCTCTTACTAGCCTACCCTATCAGCAGAAAGTATTGACAACTCTGTGACAGTAAGGTTAAAGAATCTAGTAAAATCTTCATGAATGGATCAAAGTTGCTGTCTTTCTTTGCAAGTGTATGCTAACTTTTGATTTTTTTCAATTTTGAGTTTTGTCATTAGCATTTAAGCCCATTCACCAATTTCTCCAAATGGGGTCAAACTACAACTCAAATAAACTCAAAGGATAACTCTATTCAATTTTTAATTCAAGATTGTGAGCCTTGCCTGGGGAATAAGTGGGGGAAAAAATCAAAGATGTTTTTAAAACACATGTTGCTTTGGACATCTTAATGAAAAGGGTGTGTGTGCACACTGCATACCCTCTTGTGAAACAAAGAGAGAAATATAAAATGAAATCATGTGCTTTGTCCAAGACAAATGATAAAAATCACTATGGAATAAAAGTGACATTTACAGTAGTAATACAAGGGGGCTTCAGAAAGATCCTGGAAAAATTCCAGCATATTTTAAATTCCATTTTCCACGAAGTTTCTGAGGTATCCTAGCATGTACGACTTTAATGCCCAAATTATTAAATGAGGATATTATTAAATAGAAATTATTTTAAAATTAGAACAAAAAAAAAAAGGAACCCATTTTCCTTTGGGCTCTGGCTCCCAGTGAAGTGACAAACACGCAGGTGTTCATTACTTCTCTTGGAGCCACAAGGCAGGAAACAAAGAATGGGAACCTATGAAAGTGGAGGTAAAATCACTCACAATAACTGTAATAGCTACTATTCATTGAGTGCCTACTCATTTACCCAGCACTCTTTTTAGGGTGCTTTACATTCATGCACTCATACTTTAAACAAATATTTGCCTGGCAGCTCAGTGCTACATACTGTGTCTGTGAAAATTCATGGGGGTAGAGATAGACAAGGTCTCTGCCCCCCTAAAGCTCCTATCTTGTGCAAGATACTGGTAGGAATCAAGCACACAAACAATACAATAAAGTAAAGTAAATTGTGACAGCTCAATGAAGAATCAACCTATGCTGTGATCAAGAACAGCTGGGAAGAGGTGCCTGGTTTACAAGGTGCCATTAAAACTGAGAGCTAAGGAGTCCTGGTGTGATGCTGTGGGTTAATGCTCCAGACTACAAAGCCATTTGAACTGCAAGGTCGGCGGTTCAAGCTCACCAGCGGCTCCTCAGAAACCCTATGCAGGGTCGCTGTGTATCGGAACCAACTTGATGGCACTTAACAACATCAAGGATGGTGAGTAGCCAATGGAAGAGAGGTGGCTACAGGAAAGAGTGCAAAGTCCTGAGACAGGAAAGAGCCTGGCATGCTCACAGGATCCCAAGAGGAATATTGCATTGGGAAAGAGTGGCCTAAGACTCAGCACAAGAACCATGGGGAATAAGCATCATTATTCTCCTTTTGAAAATGAGGAGCCTCAGTTCAGAGAGGCAAAGAAACCTGCCGAAGTTGCACAGCTATTGTTGGTAGTTGTCATTGAGTGGCTTTTTACTCATAGAGACCCCATGTGTTCAGAGTTGGCCAGCAGCATACGGTTTCCAGGGCTTTCAGAAGCAGATTTTCTCATGCACTTTTTCTGAGTTGGGATGGTCAGTCTCAGGGTAGATTCAAGCCAAAATCCATGGTCTTTCACCTACCTCCTGTGCCTCTCATTTTCTTCCTGCTGCCCTATTACTCGCCTGAAAGAGTGTTCTACAAAGTCTGTAACTGATATGGATCTACACAGAAACCTAAAAAACAGGGTCTGATGTCAACAAGTACAGTTGATAGATGGTATGTTTCTCTGTGTAAATTCTGAATTCGCCTACACTTCTAAATAGTCACATCATACTGCTAAAATGTGTTCAGTAATGACATTATTATCCTCATTACATCTCTATAACCCCTTGATGCCGGGGCTGTTTTTCAATCATGAATTAATTTAGCTTTCTCCTCTGAGACATGGAAAGAAAGTGACTTTGATTTTATAGATGGAAAACCCCAGGTGAAGGGAGGTTAGAGTTCACGCGGTCTTCCTCTTAGCACATGACCAGTGTCCTAACCATGTGGTTCTGTCATACAGCAGACTAGTTATAGAGACTTTCATCCTGAGCAGTCTAGGCCGGGGGCTCAGGTTTCCATTCTCTTTCTTTGTTTTTGTTTTCTTAGGTAGTTATTTATGTGACTGTCCTCCTAACTAAATGGACCAATCCGGGCATAAACCATTTTCTCATTTTCTCTGAGTATAGAAAGGAATGGTCTATTTCAGTACTGCAGATAGCATCTCTCGGTCTCGGGAGGATGACAAATTGAAACAGTCTCTTTCTTGCCTAATGTTTCCTACCCAAGAGTCAAGCGATGATGTTAAAGAACAAATCTCTCTGCTCCTGACAATTTGCACTTATTTTCTTAATAGCTCTGCTAAGATCCAATGAATTTCCGTTTGCTTAGAGCCTACTTAGTGCCTGCCAACAGACACAGGACACTTTCATTCATCAGTCTAATGGTCTTATTGGTGACGCATTCCTATGAAATTATGGTAGCAATTTCAAAAAAGAAACAGCACGGATGGGGCAAATGAATTCTCTTTCCAAAAAGCCATCAGAATAATACAATGGTTCCTATATAACTAGAAATTTAATAAATTATTTTGAATGGGAAGTGTTCAGAAATTTTATTCAGGTATAATACTAATGTGAAGTTCTGGTGTGGTGCTGGTGACTAAGCACTGATCTGCTAATTGCACCTCCTTGGAAATCCTAGATAGGGTTGCTACAAGTTGGAGATGACTCGATGGCACTTAACAACATTGATATAATAATAATTAAAGATAATGTATTTCCTGGGATTATCTACCATATCTTACAAAATTATTTTAAAATGAGCATAACCACCAAATATGAGAAGAGTAAGTCAAAAAGTACTGCTACAGTCATAGAACCCTTCATTAAAGAAATATATTAAAATATGAAGTTCTTGTTTTTTTTGACATATCCTCCATCTAGGTATATACACTTCTGAAGGTGGTATTTTCTATCTCTCCAACCTTCCCTGAAGAATTCTGTACACTCTTTGATTTATACCATGTCAAAACAACAGTTTTGGAATTCTCAGCAGACTCAAATTGTGTTCTTTTTCAGTGTTCATTGAATTTGGGAAGCAAAGAGAAGACTGAAGGGACAAGATCACAGTTGTAGGGGGATGGGTAAAGTTTCAAAAAAAAAAAAAAAACTTCATAGGGCAACCCTTATTATTCTAGAAGAATGAGCAAGTGCACTGTTATGATAGAAAAAAATTCCTCAGCACAAGTTTCCTGGCCTTTTTCTCACCAGTGCAGTTTTCAATTTCCTTAAAACTTCTTCCTAACAAGCCCCTGTGATCATCTTCTGTCCTTGGAGAAATCTATAAAGATTTCCTCTAGGGAATCCCAGAAAATAGTCATCAGAACCTTCTGAGTTGGCCTCAACAGATAGCTGTATTGCTGGTCCACTGTTTTGACTGGATCTCTTACTGTTTTGAAGGCACCCTAAAGAGACTGAGACAAGTGTACTACTGTGAGCTCTTGTCTGCACCTATTCACATATAAGGGAAACATGTTTGAACTCATGTTTAGAATACATGTGTACATGTATGAACTGGAACTCTAATAGCAATACCTTTTGACTTGCCCTCCTACTACTGTAACCAAACTACACAATGTATAGCCTTATTAATAAATCCAGGTCTTTGTAATACTCCATTAAAGAGTAACATCCACAGACAATAGTGCTTCAATATGTTAAACAGCTCCAGATTTGTACACTTGTTTAACCTCTTAAGCGTTCCTTGTACTACATAATTCAGGTGTGGCACTTGACAGATTCTTTATGTGCAGTGTTTTTATGACTCCACACCTTTTCAGAAGATCACAAACTGCTAACATTCCCTGTCATTTAACTCTCTTTTAATGAAATTTATCAACAGAATTATTTTCTAGTATTATAGTTGTCAAGTTTTAAATCACAGAATCACAATGATTTTAGATTTTTTTGCTGTTTCATCAAGAATGCATACTCTACCCATTATGTACAACTGTATTCAGTGCTATACGAGAAAGGATGGCTAACCTCACCCGCCAAAAAGCATATGATTAAGTTGGGGAGATATGTAAAAAACATACATTGAGTAATTAAACAACTGTTTCAGAGCAACGCATGAACAAGATGATGCAAATACTGAATATGAGTCTTCCCCAGGTTACAAGGGAAATGTGCTCTACAAACTCAGTTGGTAGGAGTGTTTTATACAGTTTTTTCCATTAAAAAATATATGCTATAAAGCATGATTAAATTCTCCAGCCAGCTTACAATGACCCAGTTCATACAAAATGTCACTGAATTACAGACAAGCAATATGACAGAAAGAAGGAAAAATGGAACTGACATTTGTTAGTGACAGGGCACTTTCATACAGATAGCTTATTGAATCTTAATAATCCTGCAAGGTAAGATTATTACTGCTTCCTTTAAAGATAAAGATCTTGAGATTGATAAAGGTGCAGTAACTTGCCTAGGGTAATAGCTCACAGAAGGAGGTTTCAAAAAGTTTGTGGGGAAATTCCGTTATCTTTTCATTCCATTTTTGCATGAACAATTTGAAGTCCCTTCAAAAAAAAATGACAGACAGAGCAGAGATTCAAACCTAGGACTGTTGGTTTTGAAGTCAGGACGCCTCTCTGCTGCAGTATATACAGCTTCCCTTCAAAACCACATTTATAAGGAGACTTTTCTGAGTTCCAAATGGGAATGTGGGGAACATTTTTCATACCTGAAAGCCCCCAGAGTCAGGCACAATGTCTTAATCTATGCGTGTCTAGCATGGTGTTTGACATACACTAGGATTCCAATGAATAGTGAATGAATAAATGAACAAATTCAGAAGAAATTCATTCTTCAAAAAGCTGGGGTCATTTGTTATTCACATTCTTATGCATATGGTTCACCACAGATATATACAATCTATCAATAAATATTTATTAACTAAAGGAATTTCATCCCCCAAGCACAACTCTCATTCTGCTTCTCCAAAATTTATCACCCTGTTTCCAGATCCATTCCTGAAACTCAACGTCTTTTCAAACTGTTTCCTCCACCTTTCTGCCTTTCATAATGAAATCCAGAGACTGGATCCATACTGACATCTTGTATGTGACCCAGCATGCTCCCCAGCCAGGACAGTTAAGGATTTAAACCTATGAGTCTTTACCCAGAATGCTTTTGGGTCACTGAGCTTGAAGAAGCAGCAGCTCAGGAGAAGGGCATCATGATTGGTACAGTAGAGGGTCAGTGAAAAAGAGGAAAACTTCAATGAGATGAATTGACACAGTGGCTGCAACAAGGGGCTCATGCATAACAACTGTGAAGTTGGTGCAGGAATGGGCAGTTTCCTTCTGCTGTACATAGGATCGCTATGAGTCAGAACCAACTTTATGACACCTAACAACAGCAACATCAATGACAGGGATTTATTCCATCCAGAGAAAGTGCAAATGAAACTCAGTTGCATCACTTTCTGAAACTAACTTCTACAGCAAATTAAGAAAACCATTTCAAGTTGTTAAGAAAGGTTGACTGATACTTGTAACAGAGAAGTAGCACTGATTCTGCAGATTGTTTCAAAAGGTCTCAGAGATGAATTTTCAGATCCCACAAGAACTTTTAAAGTTTGAGAATTTCAAGAGCTTCAAAAATAGGTCCCCCTGTATCTGCCATCCTCTTCCCCTTTTTCCCAAGATACATTTATTACCACAGCAAATTCAAAGCACGATGCCCAAATTCTCTACTTGAATTGAGATCTTATGTAAAGAATCCTGGTGAAGCACAAAAGCTCACCAGAATTAAATAAAAATATAGACATGATGGATATACAGAGTCTGAAGTTCTTGGAAAAAAAGTTAATCATTTGCTTCAGCTTCCAAATGAGCACATAATATTCTCCGCCAACCATATTGATTATTTTCAAAATTGTCCTGAATGTTATTAATGGAAAATGTTCAACTCCCAAAGATCCTGAAATATTGACAAGTACTTTCTGCAGACATGGCTCAGCAACTTCAGTGTTTACGTTTTGTGGAACAAGAGAACCAGCAGTACTCTCAAGAAAAATAACAACAAAAGTCTCATTCCCTTCAGCACAATTGGCTCAGAGTAATGAAACAGAAACTACTTGTTTTTAAAACATACTTTACATCCACATTTAAATGCCTAATTAATCCTAATAATTAAATGCAACTACTAACCACTTTCTTTGCAAGATCTCTTTTTTATTTCCATAAACTCTAGAATTTAATGGAAATCATTTTGTCATTATGGCCTGGGTAATAAATGCCTATTGGTCAATAGGCTCTGAACCTTAACAGGCAGTTAACTAATTCAGCTGGAAATAAGACCAATAGTTCTAACTGCCTCTAATTTCATTGCAAGAGTCCAGTCTTATAACTAACTATACATGGTTTCCACGAGCTCTTCTTACAGCAGCAAAGAACAGCAATCTAAATGTAAAAAACATGCGTTTGAAATCCAAGCGCTCACACTGATTTCATTTGCCACAAAGACCACAGATCAGAAGCGGTCCTTCCTGAAGATATATTTTAGTACAATAAGCAGGGCCAATGCAAGCAAAAAACAATACCATCTTCAGTTACAAGAGCCAATTTAGACTATGTGAAAATCCTTCAGACTTTATGTGTATTTCAGCCCATCTGAAATGCTTCAAAAAACTGTACAAAAGTAACAGCTGTAAATACACCTTGTAATGAAAACAAAAAGAGAGACTTAGAAATTTGATCTTTTCCTGTTGTATCACTCATTCCCCAGAGTGGAGACTTGTTCATGTCAACATAAATAGCTATAACTGACTATATGGATAACATACACTTGAAATTAAACTAGTCTGAAGGCATCAGTAGCCACTCAAAACTTGATACTCTCAGCTGTTTGGACTCACATTGCAAGAGCAGAGAATGCATTTCAAATGATGAGTAAGAATGTCCCCTTACCTGATAATGCCAAGGAGGCACTTCTTATGACTATCAAGTGTGTTCTGCCCACATTGAATTCTGACGCGATCATTTTCTGTCTCTATACACATGTCTGCCGCAGCTGCATCTACTTCCAAAAATGTCTCTTAAGTCACACATTTGGGCTCCTCATGCCAAGTAACATTTCATTTAAAAGCACTGTATAGGTCAGATATAAAAATCCTCATGTTCATTTACTACTTATTACATTAATTTTGATGAAGGGAGCTAAAACAAATTTCTCTAGCACAAATGTGTCGCAACCTTTTGACAAACCTAAGGACAATAAATTGCTCTGTTTTTCAGCTTCTGGATCAATCATATCACATTTTCTGGAAGTCTTGAGACCAGGTGGATTTCTCAATGGCCCAGTCACAAGGCAGCACCAATCTATGGTAGCACATTCATGGCCCAGTCACTAACCTATAGTAGTGAACTACAACAAGCAGGGAGGAAGACAGCCCTGGGCTGGTCCTAGCCTTGCTACACACCAGCTGTGCGAACCTGCATTGCTTTCACTCCTGGGCCTCAATTTCCTCATTTCTAAAGTGAAGGGCTGAGTGAAGTGACCTCTTAAGATACTTTACAATTTGAACATTGTAAACTCCTATTCTATGAAATGTGATCTTTGCCTTTAATTATTTATAGACCAGTGATCTCCGGAGGCATCTCAAACTTCTCCAGAAAGGCTCCAAATGCACTACCATTTGGAGTCTTGTGATTGCCACACTTGGTTACATTTCAGTATCAACTTCTTTCCTTCTCAAACTTCTTTTTCCTAAATATGAAGCCTTAATAGAGTCTTGGATATAAAATTTGCCACCACCATTCCCCTAAAAGCTGAACCAGAGGCTGAAAAACAGGGCAAGCTTTTCCTTTTAACACACACACACATGTACACACTAGCCTTGCAATTGGCAACTAGAGTGTGAGTCTGTATATTTCTTTACATGTGTTAATGAATCACCTATTGCCAAATAGAACTCTTTTCTTCATTCCAGACCAGCAACCACCACCTTTGTGATGATGTAAAATGACAAAGTACTAATTAGAAGGAATCTAATCTGAAGTCACAATTTTAATGAATTGGAGCTTACTACAGTAATTATTAAGCATCACATTATCATCAGACCAAAGAAAATGTCCAAATTGATTTATGCATACAGAAGCCTTTAGTAAACAGGTTCTACAATCAAGGCCCTCTATAGAGTGACTAGAGTAAACACTCTTTTACCTTTCATGAATACTCCAAAATTAGCACTTTTGTTTTTTTCCCTCTCATGCCTTTTTCCAGTATTAAATATACCCTAAAATACTGAATTAAATTAGTTTATTTGTTCTTGCTGTTGTGGACGTGCCGTCAAGTCAGTTCCAACTTATTATAGCACACTGTGTAAGGAATGACTGTAAAAGACAAAGTATTTTATTTTGAAGTGTCCAAAGACGAGGGACTGAGTCACTGTGCTTGAAGGCTTAGAACCACAATCTCGTGGAGCATCTAGGTCAATTGGCATAATATAGTCCACAAAGACAATGTTCTACATCCTACTTTGGTGAGTAGAGACTGAGGTCTTAAGAGCTTATGAACAACTATCTAAGATACAACAATTGGTTTCTTCCCATCCAGAGAAAAGAAGAGTGAAGACAATCAAAGATTCATAGAAATAATTAGTCCACAGGACTAATGCACACACAAACCTCAGCTTTCATTAGCCTGACACCAGAAGGACTAGACGGTGACTGAAAGCCCTAATCAGGATCACAACAGAGGTCATGGATACAGTAGGATAAAAATGTGGAACAAAAGTAGATCATAAAAAAGACCAGATTTACTAGTCTGATAGACACTAGTGGAACTCCTAAAACTGTGGCCTTAGATACCCTTCACACCTGGAACTGAACCCACCCCCAGAGATGGACTTTCAGTAAAACAGACAGGCCTGTATAGTAAACACCAACGCTTGCAAGGAGCATTCTCTTTAAAACAATCAAGCATACAAAACCAAAAGAGGACAGCATTTGTCCCAAAACGAAGTTCAGAAGCCAGGAAGGGGCAGAAAAGATGGGCAAATAAGATCTGGGAATCCGGGAAAAAGTGGGAAGACTGTTGTTACATTGAAGGAATCGCAAATGATGTTACAAAACAAAATGTGTGGTTTGGGTGAAATTTTACAGAGCTATCTATGTGTAGAGCATACAGGGGAAAAAGTTATGAAAACTTCATAACCAGATGCCTTGAGGGATTGAGTCGCTGGGCCTGGAGAAGACACCATGGTCAACTGACATACCATAAACCACAGGGACGGCATTCCACATCCTACTTTGGTGAGTAGAAATTGGGACCTTCAAAGCTTGTCAGTGGCCATCTAAGGTACAACTATTGGTCCTGCTCTATCTGGAGCAAACACAACTGAAGAAAATCAGAGACTCAAGGAAATAATTCATGCACAGAACTAACAAACACTAGAACAACAGCCTCTTCTACCCTGAGACTAGAAATAGATGGTGCCTGGCAACCACCACTGACTGGTCCAGCCAGGACACAATAGAAAGTCCCAGATAAAATGGGAGAAAAATGTCAAATAAAACTCAAATTAATTAAACAACAAAACAAAAACAAGAACAGGTTTGCTGGACGGAGGGAGACTAGAGGAACCTCCAACAGTATCACCCCAAGACACCCTTTTTTAACCGAGCCCTAAAATATAAAAATATTGCCTGGGAAAAATGTGCCTCTTTAAACAATCAACTAAGTGAGATCAAATAAGTAAATTTTACCTAAAAGCAAAGATGAGAAGGCAAAGAGGGCCTGGAAGCTGGAGGGATGGAAACAGAGAAGGCAGGGTGGAAATGGAGAGAGAGCTAACACACCCTTGCAAGCAGGAACCACTGTCACCACACAATTTGTGTAGGACTGCTGAATGGGACTCTAATTTCCCGTGTAAATTTGCACCTAAAATACAATATATTTCTTTAAATTAATGCATGAGAAAAATAAAGTCCAAATGTTTACAACTTGATGTACCCAGGCCACACAGCCACTTTGAGTCAAATGAAATCATCTCAAAAGGCCTTCAAAAAATGTCTTGGGCACAGGATCCTGCAGATAATTTGCTAGGGATTGAATTGTGTCCTCCAAAAAATGTGCTTTGTGTATCCTGGCCCCTGTATCTGTAGTGTGGTGCTGTAGGATAAGCATTGTTGACAGTTCAAAGCTACCAGCGGCTTGCAGAAACCCTATACAGGGTCACTATGAGTCGGAACCAATTTGCTTCCCGGTGTGGTGCTGTAGGATTAACACTAGATTGCTAACCACAAGGCCGGTGGTTCAAATCCACCAGTCACTCCTCAGATACTCTTTATATGGTTCACTATGAGTTGAACATAACAACACGAGTCAGAAGTGACTTAAAGGTACACGACAGCAACATACCTGCAGTTGTGATGTCATTTGGGAGTGGGTTTTCTTTGTCACACTAATGGAACATAATTAGTGTGGCTGTTGTTAAGGACCCTGCACAGGGTTTCCATGGAGTAACTGCTGGGTCTGAACCTCCAACCTTGTGGTAAGCAGTCCAGTACTTCTCCTACAAAGCCAGTGTGGGGTGTGTCTTAAGTCTCTTTTGAGATATAAAAATAATAGATTGAGTGAGCCACCACGCAACGATAGGGGGACAGAGATACCATGACACATGGAGATCACCAAAGAGTCAAGAGGCAGAACCTGAAAAAGACAAGGACCTTACCCCCAAAGCCAACAAAAAGAGAAAATATTCCCCTAGAGCCAGTACTGAATTCAGACATCTAGCCTCTTAAACTGTGAGAAAATACATTTCTGTTTGCTAAAGCCAAATTTATAACTTTGAAGTAAATGTGAGAAATTAACACATGGATACTCAAACCTGGACTAAAATTTTTATTAGGCCCACAAGGGGAAATTCCAAACACATTTTAATTAACATCAGTCTCTGCTACTAGAAAACCAGGCTCTTCTCACACACACATACACACACACACACACAAAGGTTAAACAAAAAATATATATATTTTTTTGTTCACCATGACAACTCAAGTTAGTGGCTGAAGGTAACAAAACCACACATGCATGCATAATGAAAAAAAGCACATCACCTTAAGAAATATGTCTATAAAATTTATAGATATACCTAGCAGTAGTAGGGACTAGGTCCAAAACGTGTAAACCATTTAAATACAGAGTAAAATCAAATGGAATAGATGGGACAGAAAGGTCTGGATGGGAAAATCAAATATAACAGAAACTAGTTTTAATACAAATGGACAACGCTGTCCTTTGTCTGAAGCAATAATTCCAAAGGATTCTGTTATGGAACACAGGTAAAACTTTCTGGGAAGTTTGAAGAATGTGGTGCTGGAGATGGATACACTTTCATTTGGAACATGTGCCAACATCTATAAACATCTATTGGAGACCATTCTGTTAGCAGCAATATTTTCAATGAGTTATGTACCCTACACACCAAATATAGTTGCTCTACAGCTTCCAAGTACCGGTATAAAACTAGCTTCTACCTACTTAAAAAACCACACAAACAGTAAAAATGTACATTAACCCAGTGTTCTGGTATTTTTAATTTCCTTGAGAACTTGGAGAAAGTACAATGATAAGGATTATTTCAATATTAAATAAATGTTATCGTTTACACACAAAAATAATCACTTATGTATATATCCACTGCTACTCTTCAGCGACATAAAATTCAACAACTAGCATTTAGTGTTTCAAGATAGCAAAACAGTCTGTTGTTCCACTCGCGGTTTGGTGTCTGGTTGACACCTCGACATGCTAATCACACATTCCCCCCAACATTTCTGTCTAGTCAATTGCAACTCATGGAAATTCCATGTGTGTCAAAACTGTGCTCCGCAGGACTTTCAGTGGGTGATACTGTGGAAGGAGATTGCCAGGCCTTTTTTCAACCTCTCAGCCTCTGGGTTAGCAGCCTAGAGCATTAACCAATTGTTCCATTGAGGGACCCAAAGAGAGGTATGATGAGACATATAGTCCCTGAGGAAGCACTGCCAAGAAACTAGCAGTCAACTCAACCATGTTTTCTTTAAGATGATTACAAGTCAATAAAATGTCTCCAGTTTCTTTCCTGATTTGCAACATCAAGATCTTATCGAAATATGTTTAAGAACTAAGACAGGAAAAACACCTTACTGTTACTAATTGACCACACCAAAACGCTATGGGCCAAAACCCAAGAATCTGAAAGGTTTAAGGAAATTGTAGGAATGAGTTTTGAACATGCTAAAAGACATGGAATGTTTAAAGACAATATAAAGAGAAACTATTGTTAAGATGTTCATTTTATTATTAACAGTAAGAATTACAACAGCTAACAATTACACAGGCACTCGATTTATGCCCCAAAGTTACTCTACAAACTTACTAATTCTACAAAGTACATGTAATAGGGAAAAGATGACCAGTAGGGTAGAACATTTTTCAAAATAATAGAAAACTAAGTTTCCCTGGTGTCACAGCAGAGAAGGTGCTCAGTTTTGAACTGTAATGTTGGTGACTCAAACCCATCAGTTGCTCAGAGGGAAAAAGATGTGGCAGTCTGTTGTTAAGTGCTGTCAGTTAGTCTGACTCAAGGGATTCTGTACGAAGTTTCTGAGGAGTAGTTGGTAGGTTTGAATCGCCAACCTTGCACTTGGCAGTCCAGTGCTAATCCTACGGCTCCCAAACCTTATGGTTCTGCTTTGTCCTAGAGGGTCATTCTGAGTCAGAACTGACTTGAGGACAGTGGGTTTGGTTGGTTTTTCAGCTTTATTTAGAATGAGACAGGGAAGGGGCTTCTCTCTTTTCTCCAGGGGTGGCTCTGGTCACATGTAAAGCCAGAAGCTGAATAGTCTTTCTCTGAATAATGAGAGAAAGAAACAGAAGAAAAAGAAAGTGCAGACCTTGACCTACTGGACATAAATGTATGCTCTTAGCCACCCTCCACATTAGGAAGTACTAATGCAGTTTTTCCAGGAAGGAAACTGAGTCTCACAAAGACTGAGCAGCATACTCCATACCACACACTTTCCCTAAGCAACTGCTATAGATTCAAACTCGGAGCTGACTTCAAAGCTCTCTCCATTATGGCAGGGCATCTTCCTGCCTGAACTTTTGTTCGGCATGGTTTCGTCACCATACCTTCCTGTATCGGAAATAAATAACTTTATCCAGCTGGTCTTAATATCACAGGACCCAAAATTAAAAGAAAAACCCACAATAGCCACAAATATTTTGAACCACAAAGGAATCTGTCAAACTACAGCCAATAAAAGTGTTGGTTTGCAGAACTTCCAAAGCTAGACCCCAGAAATAAAAACTCACAGGAAAGAAAAAAAAAAAAAAAACTGCCACCAAAATTCTAATAATCACCTCTTTAAAAAGTCCTTGTATGGTATATGGGACTACTGAGTCCTCAAGTCCCAGAACATCTCCCTTCTCAACCCTCCTGCTGTCCTGGTTCCTCTCTCTCCTCAGCTGAGGAGTCTGGGGAGCTGAGGTGCCCGCAATGGCCTTTTATGGATCTGACTGAGCTTGCTCCCAGAGCCCAAGGCAAAGCAACTTTGAGGGTTTGGCAAAGGAACTCAGTTTTGTTGTTTTTATTTTTAAGAGAAAACATCATCACCAAAGCATTAATGCTCCGGTTACATAAACAAAAAATATTTCTTATGAAGCTCAGTCTCTTTTTCAAAGACTTTTTACTATGGTGAAATCAGAACTTAAAACTCAGCAAGGCATATTATATTGGTTTTACAAAAACAACAAAAGAATCATAAAACTACAGGGCTGGGAAGGCTTTTGAACAGTTACATACTCCATCCTCTTTGTTTCAAACAAAATCATGGTAAACGACTTAAAACAAATGGGAATTTCTTCAATATTAGGAACTTCTCTTAGAAAAACATGTCAGCATTTGTTGTCAAGAAATTATTTCTCCTAATTTGTCTGAATCACTCTCTGTCTTATAAACATATGCCTTCTCATCCTAGCTCTAGCAGAGAAGGTAGGTGAGGCACGTGTGTAGAAGACAGGAAGACGTGTATTATTAAATGTCAGATGTGACACTGGATGCCCTTCATATAGGATATCATTGAATCTTGACTACAACCTAGGAAACTGGCACTGTTACCCCATTTTACTGAGGAGAAATTGAGACTCGGAAGGATCAGTAAATTGTTCGAGACTATAAACTAGCAGGTGACAGATCTGGGACCTGACTCCAGGTCTTTCTAATTCCTCACATAGTGGTTCATGGTTCATCGTTCTTTAAAACCGGGTGCTGATGTTTTCCATTGCTTTCCTTCTAATGTGTCATATCGGAGTAGGGACAGTGACTTAAATAACTGATGGTGAAGATGGGTGCTAGCCAAACACTCCTATTGGAAACACTGAGGCTACTTGATACTCACTTGAAACTTTTCAGTCACGGGAGTAACACTGACTCCACACTCTAACTAGTCTTTGATGGCAGGAAATCCAGAATGGCTGATAACAGGTCACAGAACATGGGGGACTGATTCCAATGCTGCCAGCTCTTCCAGCAACTGGCTGATTAACAGTTCTTGCAACGGACAAAGACTTGTAGTCACAACCTTTATGTGTCCACGAAAGCTGTCCAACAATTGTGCTTACTGTACACTTCTTGTTGCTATCGAGTTGATTTTAACTCATAGAAACCCTAGAGGGCAGATTAGAACTGCCCCAAATGGTTTCTAAAGTTGTAAATCTGTATAGAAACAGATTACTTCATCTTTCTCATAAGAAGCATTGGCAGGTTCGAACACAGGCTGACCTTTAGGTTAGCAGCTGAGTGATTAACCAGCATACCACAAGGGTTCCTGCATAGGTTGCCAATCTCTGTAACACACAACACTACCTTACAGACAGGGAAAGTGGAAGACTTAGAGAAGAACAAGAGAGGGAGGACAGAGTTAAATTTAGATGTCCAATTTGTTATATGGTGAGGGAGAACAGTAAACAAACATGCTGCCAGCCACAGTAACAAAGAAAAAACTTGTTCTTCACAGACTATTCGCAATAGCAAAATAGATGGAAACATTAATGTCCATCAGTGGAAGAGTAAACTACGGTATATATAAATACATAATAGTATGCTACACAACATTAAAGAATCATGATAAATCCACAAAGGATGTGGATTTAGCATGTTTCCGTGAAATCGGTCAGTCACAAAAGGGCAAATATTGCTATTTCATGAACACTACTGTGAAGAGAAGTCCTGGTGTGGCACTGTGGGCTAATGCATCAGACTGCAAAGTCATCTGAACTGCAAGGTTGGTGGTTCAAGCTCACCAGCTGCTCCCTGGAAACCATATAATCCTATGCAGGGTCACTATGGGTCGGAATTGACTCGACGGCACTCAACAACTTAACTGTGAAGAGGTGTTAACACTAAAAGAAACAGTCTTTCATGGTTACCAGGGTTGGGAGGGGAGGGTAAATTATTGACTAGCGGGTAGACACTTGAATGAAGGGGAAGTCAATATACAAGTAAGAAGACAGTTGGAAAAAATTAAGGAGGCATGGGAAGACACAAATGTTTAAGGCAACAAAGGTAAATACAGTTATATGCAGAATCTTGCAATAACATTCATCTACTTACTAGTAGATAGACACACAGGCTAAACAGGTGTGGAAAAGAGAGTGGGAGCACACCCAAGAATATATATTAGGTCTAACAGAGGATATTGGCTGCAAATATATTCATGAATGTGGTGGTGCATACAGGGGACAAAGGTATGAACACTTATAAGAATAACCAAACAATAGCTTAGGGGCTCCCGACCAAGGTCAACTTGCATAACATAGGCAATGTTCTACATCTTACTTTGCTGAGTAGCAAATGGGGTCCTTAAGGCTCATGAGCAGCCATCTCAGGTGCAACTATTGGTTTCTCCCTATTGGGAGAAAAGAAGAATGATGAAAACTGAAGACACATGCTAACAATAGTCCAATGGGCTAATGGACCACACAAATATCAGTGTTCACAAGCATGAAACCAAAAGAACCAGATAGTGCCCAGCTACCACTACAAGTTGCTATGAAAGGGATATTAGAAGGCTTTGGATAGAGTGGGAGAAAAGTGTGTAACAAAACTCAAAATCAAAAAAAAAAAAAAGATCAGGCTTACTGGTTGTATAGAGATAGTGGACCTCCTGAAATTATGGTACTTAGTCACCCTTGAGGTCTGGAAATGAACTCACCCCGTGGCTCAATTTTGAGCAAACCAATAGATAGGCTAATAAGGGGAACAATAACATTAGGGAGGTACCCACATCTTAGAATAATCACTCATTTGAGATCAAAAGAGCAGCATTTACCCGAGGACAAAGTTCAGGGGTGTTAGGAAAGGAGGCAGAATGCAAACAGGAAACACAGGAAGGGTGTGGAAAAGTGATGCTACATTGTGGGAACTGTGATCAATGACATGAACCAACATGCATATGGATTACTGAGAGGAAAACCAATCTGCTCTATAAACCTTCACCCAATTCACGTGACAAAAGCTTTTGTTTTGTTTTAAACAAAGAAAACATTTGCCTAATACATAAGTCAAGGGAAAATAAAAATTTAAATCAAGTATACATAGAATAAATACTCAGTGAAATGATCGAGGTAGAAACAAGCTAAAGAATTTAAAGGAAAATCTCTGGAAGGTTACTGCTCTTTTACCTGAGTACCTACTCCTTCAGGGGGCAGTGGTACCTCAGTGGCTGAATTCTCTGAATCAATGCAGAAGACCCTGGTTTGATCCCTGGTCCACGCACCTCTTGCAGCCCCCAGTGGTCCCTCAAGAGAAGCGTGCACATTGATATGTTGTTGAAAAGGTTTCAGCAGAGCTTCCACACTAAAATGGACTAGCAAGAATAGCCTAGCAAACTACTTCTGAATATCAACCAATGAAAATCCTAGGGATGACCACGGTAAATTCTGCAATGGATCACAAGAATGGTGCAAGAACTGGGCAGCTATTTATCCCACTGTGCCCACTGTGCATAGGTTGTCATGAGTTAGTAGTGGCCAACTTGATGGCAACTAACAATACCTGCCTACTACTCTTTTCTAGGTATAGGACACACCATTAATTTCATATTTCATTCTTAGAGATTCTTTAATATAGTTTCACCACAGGTAGCTGGAGAAGCAAGGATCTACATTTCACTCAGTCACAATGTGGATACATAAAACACCTAAGCCATGAGATCATCAAATTAATTCCGAACTCATTTGGGGTGGGCAAGGCTCATAGGAAGGGCAGCATGATGTTGTCTTCCACATTTCAGGGGTGGGGACTTAGAGCTGTGGGGTTTTAACATCTCCCTTCTGACTTACAGATCAATCAATCAAAACCCAAAGCAGACTTGCCACTCAGGCATGAGGCAAGCAGGAAGGAGCCAGGCACATGCCCTTCTACTATTCCAGGTCAACTCATAAACTCTGCTTTTCATAGTCCATCTAGTCCTTGAGGGTTGTGATCAGAATGATCCCTCCTTGGGTAAAGTGTACAGACAAAAACAACAATTATTCTTCGACTCTAGGAGCCATTGCAGAACTTACAAGATGCAAACTTGGGCTGTAAAGAGAGATGACAGATAATGGGAGATGTGATTCAGCCTCTCACATGCACGATTATGCTCTCAAATCATCTCATGTAGCTCTTAGCCTTAAAAGATATAATCTATCTCAGGGGCAAAGGGAAAGAGCTGACACTCAGCATCACTGGGGCTCCCACATGGAGGTCAATTCTATGGGTCCTAGAAGGACCACAAGGTCTTTCCATGTAATTCCAGAATGGTGAGGAAGCAAGCCCAAGATGAAGCATGTGGACTTCCTAAAGTCCTTGGAATTTGTTCTCACCTGTGGCGATTCGAGGCTTCCCTACACCCTAGATGAACTGGACCTACTTCCTATTGTTTGAACCAGAACAGGGCAGACCACCAGGGGTTGCAGATATACCCACTTGTTTGGGAGCTGACTTGCAAGCCTGTAGGGCTTGCATTCATTATCGAATGCTACTTAAGAGTTCTAGACAACTGCTAGCCAATCAATGGCTTTTGATCCCAGACTCCCTGCTCAAGTGAACAGAGAAACGGAATGTCAGGCTCTTTAAACATGTCAACTGGAAATCAAAGTGCAATGCTGGAGGAGAAGTGACAGTTCAGGGCTTCTCTCAAGTGTGAATTTCCTGATGTTCACGCTTAAAAGAACCGTCCGGGTCCTTTCCTGTTTGACATTTCCTTCCAAGCTCAAGCTCAAGTGGGCCCTCTCTGCATAATCACTGATGAACTCAACGCCCACAAGACCACCTCCAGTGACGCACACGGTGCCCCGACACAGAACAACAGAATCAATAATTTGCTGTTCTGTGTCACATGGCAATCCCAACTGCTGTCAGCAAACAGGCAGAGACAGCTGGGGAGTTAGAGGAGAGACAGTTAAAGCCCTTGGAAAGACAGAGTAAAAACTAAAGAAATCTCCCCAAGTTCACTGGTCACACACACACCATGTAACCAGGGGTCATATTTTTCCAGCCTGTTGAACTAAAGCAACTCAAAACCTCTGTAATTACATAGAAATAGATGAAATTGTTATCTTAAGCAAATTGTAAAAGCACTTTAAATGTCACAAGTTTTGATGCAATTTGTATTTTAAATGGGCATTGCTTAATAGAGTCACTGATTTCCTACCAAGCAGATGGGTATCCCACCCAGGCCAGTACCAAGACTGCGAGGACACCCACCCAGCTGCCTGTGCCATACAGAAGAAGAGCACAGGGGAAGAAGGGCAAAGGCCCCAACTAGAGCTACCCAGACAGGAACCAGTTCCACCACCTTCTCACTCTGAGACCCAGCAAGCCTTTTAACCTCTTCCAGGAGCTCTGGTAGCGTAGTGGTTACGACTCGGGCTGTGAACCACAAGGTCAAGGTCAGCAATTCGAAACTACCAGCTGCTCCGCGGGAGAAAGATGAGGCTTTCTACTCCCGTAAAGATTTACACCCTCGGAAACCCTGTACAGGGTCGCTATGGGTCGGTTCCGACTCCACGGCACATAACAACAACAACAACAAATGGGTCCTGGTATGACACTGTGGGTTAATGCTTCAGACTGCAAAGCCGTTTGAACTGCAAGGTTGGTGGTTCAAGGGTAGCTATGGGTCGGAACTGACTTGACGGCACTTTACAACAACAACGACATGTGACAGAAACCATGAATTCTTGTTATAGCTGTGCCATCCAGATAGCAGCATACAGTTCATACATACACTGGATCCTAATTAGATCCAGTGTGTGAACTGGAGGCAGGAAGAAAGGCTTTTGCAATCTACTTCTGAAAGTCAGTCATTGAAAACCCTAAGGAACCCAATTCTGCTCTGACACACAGGGGGTTGCCAGCAGTCACAGGTAACTCAATGGCAACTGGTATATGCTGGTACACCTGTGTCGGAGCTACTATAAGATCAACAAAGTGAAAATGTTTTGTACGTTATTACATGTAAATGTAAGTAGTTAGTATCATTCATATCGTTAAATTGTTGCTGTTGTTACTGTGTATCTTAGAGTCAGTTCCAACACATAATGGCCATGTATAGGGTTTCCAAGAGTGGCTGTTGGGTTTGAACTGCCAACCTTTAGGTTAGCAGTACAATGCTTATCCTACATCGACAAACCAAGGCTCATATTTGGGGCAAAATATGAACATAAATTATCTCTTACTTAGTCAAGGAAACATTTGAATAAACATGCCATCCTGGTGTGGCACTGTGGGTTAATGTGCTGTACTGCAAAGTCAGTATGAACCGCAAGGTTAGCGGTTCAAGCTCACCAGCCACTCCACAGGATTACTAGATTGGAACCAACTTGACGGCACTTTAACAACAAGAAGTCAGTTACATAAAATAATATGATAGAAAACAAAATTATGGCTAACATGATCTCATGGTTAATTCCCAAGAATGTCGGGTACGTCCAAAAATACCCCCAAATTGTATTCCACTGAAGATGAAACAGAGATATCATCGTCATGTGCAAAAGCAGCACAGCTGTCTGGTGTATACCTAGATGGTTGAAAGAATAAATGGACCTCTTTCCCTAGCTAACTCTTTAGCAGACCGCCACAGAAGCACTGGAGAGAAACCAGTTCATAACCTCTCACCTTTCTTTGCTCTTCCCCCTACACAAATCCTATATATGGAGTCCTATATGTGGCACTGTAGGATCAGCACTGGACTGCTAACTGCAAGGTCAGTGGTTCAAACCCACCAGCTGCTCTTTGGAAACCCTATGCAGGATCGCTGTGAGTTGGAACCAACTTGGTGGCACTTAACAACAAAACACAATCCTATTGAAAATAGCAAAGAAAGCTATGGAGCAGTAGTGAAGTGGCAACCGTAAACATTAACCACATTCCAGATGAAGTACACTGTTCTCAGCTATAATATATATTGACTTATTTTGCTATTATACATTGTGTACATTTATCAGATTTACTGGCAGGGTTAAGAATTCAACATACCACGGGGTTTCAAAAAGTTCTTGGAAAAATCTCATTATCTTTTCATTCCATTTCTCCATGACCCTTCTGAAGCTCCCTTATATTATGTGCATGAATGAGTGTAAGAAAATATGAATCCTTATTGTTCCAAGATTCTAGTCTTTTAAAGTATTAATAATATTTAGCTTTTTGTTTTTTTTAAAAATAAATGTTCATGGTTTAATGCGCTAGTTTGAACTTGCCAAAAATCTGCTTTGGGGTTAATCATAGGAATGGAAATTTTTAGCATTGATGGAATATATTTTGAGGTCTGGATTAGGTTAAACTAGAAGGTATTTCATACTTTGTGCTCTACAACTCCATGAACGGAACTGTATTTCTATAATCGGTTTCTTTTGTAATAATAGACTGTTAAAGGAGCCTCTCTCCCACCTCCCTCACTGACAAACACACACTTAAGAATTCCCATGTTAGTGGGGAGCCATCACAACAATGCAATCAGAAACAGAAGGTCGGAGTAAACGTGCCAAAGGTAGAGACATGGGATGGTTAAAAGATCCCTTGCTTGACTTTGTACACAAAGGAAACGTAATTTTTAAAATAGTAAATAAAGTTGGAGCATCACTGGCAAAATCCTCCAGAAACATTTCCCCAGCGGTCTCAGGAAAGGACTGGCAACACCACACGTGGGAGGAGCGCTTAACAACATGGATTCTGCAAACAACAGGACTCATTCACAACAAACGATCTCAGCATTCAAGGTGTAGAGAAAGGGGTTTTTTGAGTCCACCTGAAAAGAAAACCCTACCAAAACAAAAGGCAGACGATTTTGTCTTAATAGTGTCTCCCATCAGTTCAACCTCAGGCTCATTTGATCTCAAGAATTCCATATATGCTTTGAGAGGTGAGAAGCCTTTGTGAATAATTGAAGACAAAATAATGAAATTCTAGAGTGTCAGAGACATAATATGGTTTTGTAGAATTCATCACGGAGCTTTTAAATTCCCAAATACTACATGCTGAATAATTTATTCCTGTGTCAATATGGGGCCAGCAGATGTTCAGAGTCAATATTAACCCTTGTCAAGCTGAAGAGCAGGAGAGCAGGCTCAGCCCGAGATGGAAAATGGTACTTAGTTCAAGTGAGATTATCTTGGGGTTTATGAGGAAATTAAAGGAGCTTTGGAAATTGAGGGAAAACAGAGTACTTAGTAGGCAATCTTTTATCAAAGCCAGCTTATAAAGATAAAGAGCAGGATTTCAGGGAAAAACACAAATGGTGGGTAAGGGGCTGCTGATAACACTACTCTCTCCTTTCTGAAGGGTCCCAGGGGGCTTTTCACTGATTCTGTTTAAGAAGATCTTTTAGTGACTTATTGATATTTACCTCCCTCTTTGGATCATGGATTCCTGTGATAGTTTCCAACACTCGACTGTGTTCTAGTTTCTGAGTGTTCCCTCTATGCCCCACCTCTAACCTCAGTAGACTTGAATTAAAACAGGTTATGTAGTTCATTGAAAACTAAACTAAGGCAGAAGAACATTGCAAAAAATAGCTGGTTGAACTTCTCACCAGTGGCCTCTAGAACCTCAAAACTAGAAGCTGATGCCTTAGATCTCATTTATTCATTCACTCATTCAACAGTTAGTGAGTACTAACCCGAACCAAACACTACAATGCCAGGGTTGAGAAAAGCAGGGAAATGTTTAATCACAGATCCTAAAGCTGCACTACATAGGGACACAGACATGTACAGATCTAAATATTAACACAGGCTTCCAGTCAATGTGGTAAAATATGGAGCTCTGGGACACTGTGGAAAAAAGACACAGTTCTCAAACTAAAAACACAGACATATTCAGTTGTTGTTGTTCTTGTTGTTATGTGCCGTGGAGTTGGTTCCGACTCACAGCGACCCTGTGCAGGGTTTCCGAGGCTGTAGATGTTTATGGAGCAGAAAGCCTCATCTTTCTCCCACGGAACAGCTGGTAGTTTCGAACTGCTGACCTTGAGGTTAGCAGCCCCATTCGTAATATGATATATGAAAATGGCTTTAGGCTACACATCAGAGCACATATCCAAGGGGAAATCCCCAAGTCCCAGACACAAAGAAGAAATAATACAAGACTGGTGGGAGAAGCTGAAGACAATAATGCTCCCTCTGGCGCTGTGGGTTAATGTGCCAGACTGCAAAGGCGTTTGAACCACAAGGTCAGCAGTTCAAGCTCACCAGCTGCTCCTCAGAAAACCTATCCAGGGTCGCTATGGGTCAGAACCGACTCGATGCACTTAACAACAACAGTTAGGGAAGAACTGGAAACAGCTATAGGCTTTAGCTTCTTGGGAAGAGCAGATACGCAGGCTGCTGGCCTCAGATGTGCTTCATGAGCTACCTGACTAAAACCAATGGAAACCAAGGCTTGCCCATGAAATACGAACTGAATAAACCCTATTCACCACCCAGGGCAATGGAGCAGATGAGAGCATTTACACTTCAAGAGTAAGAGATAAGCCAATAAACTATATTATGAAGCAACAATGTTTAAAATGTTACAGATTATTAACAAAGAAAGAGAAGCAATTTGATTGTTTAAAAAAAAAATTACAGTATAGAAAAAGACCAGTTAAGTTAGAAAAATAATCCAAAAACAACTATTCAAAAGTAAGAGAGAGAATCGACATTGGCTACCCAAAAAGGGAGGCTGGATGGCTACAAAGGCACTTGTCTGTCAGTTTGTCTTACTGTGGTGGCTTATGAGTTGCTGTAAAATTCTGAAAGCGATGCCACCAGTATTTTAAATAACCAGCAGGGTCACCCATGGTGGACAGGTTTCAGATGAGCTTCCAGACAAAGACAGACTAGGAAGAAAGAGTGATGAACTACTTCTGAATCATTAGTCACTGAAAACCTTATGAATAGCAGAGAAACACTGCAGATATAGTGCCAGAAAATGAGCCCCTCAGGTTGGAAAGCACTCAAAACGCAACTGGGGAAAAGCTGTCTGCTCAAAGTAGAGTTGACCGTGATGGTGCGAATGGAGTGAAGCCCATGGGATAACAGCCCGCGGGACCTTCATTTGCTGATGGGGCACAACTCAAAATGAAGAGAAACAGCTGTAAACACCCAATGAAAATCGAAACATGGAATGTATCAAGTATGAATCTGGGAAAATTGGAAGTTGACAAAAATGAAATGGAACGCATAAACATTGACATCTTAGGCATTAGTGAGCTGAAATGGACTGGTATTGGCCATTTTGATTCTGATAATCACATGATTTACTATTTGGGGAATACCAAATTAAAGAGGAATGGTGTTGCATTCATTGTCAAAAAGAACATATCCAGATCAGTCATGAGGTACAATGCTGTCTGTGACAGGATAATATCCATGCACCTACAGGAAACCCAGTTAATACCACTATTATTCAAATTTATGCACCAACCACTAAAGCCAGTGAGGATGAAATAGAAGAATTCTACCAACTTCTTCAACCTGAAATTGATCAAACATGCAATCAAGATGTATTGATCATTACTGGTGATTGAAATGCAAAGGTTGGGAGCAAGGAGGAAGGATCAGTGGTTGGAAACTATGGCCTTGGTGATAGAAATGATGCTGAAGAACTCATGATAGAATTCTGCAAAACCAATGATTTGTTCATTTTAAATACCTTCTTTAGACAGCATAAGACACAACTATACACATGAGCTCTGGTAGCGTAGTGGTTACGAATCGGGCTGTGAATCACAAGGTCAGCAGTTCGAAACTACCAGCTGCTCCATGGGAGAAAGATGAGGTGTCCTGCTCCCGTAAAGATTAACAGCCTCGGAAACCCTGTGCAGGGTCGCTATGAGTCGGAACCGACTCCACGGCACATAACAACAACAACATACACATGATTGTAGAAGAATTGATGCCTTTGAATTGTGGTGTTGGAGGAGAATACTAAAAGTGCAATGGACTGACAAAAGAACCAATAGATCTGTTTTGGAAGAGGTGCAGCCAGAGTGCTCCTTGGAGACCAGGATGGCTAAGCTTCATCTCTCATACTTTGGACATATTGTCAGAAGGAAGCAGTCGCTGGAGAAGGATATCATGTTTAGTAAGGTGGAGGGTCAGAGGAAAAGAGGAAGACCCCCAATGAGATGGATTGGCCAAGAGGCAGCATTGATGGACTCAAGCATGGCAACAGTAAGTGAGGTTGGCCCAGGATCAGGTAGTGTTTCGTTCTGCTGTGCATAATGTCGCTATGGGTTGGCACCAACTCGATGGCACCTAACAACAACAACAAAGGCAAGAAATGACTGGCTTACAAGCTTTCAAGAGGGAACCTAGAACTGATTGTGAGGGTTGGAAATGTAAAGGTAGATATTATATAGCAAGGAAGGGAGTGACTAACAGTTCAGTCTAGGAGCCAAGGTCCCTGGGACCATCAATGGAGAAGAGCAGAGAGCGGGACCCTACCCAGAGAAGTGGTGATGCCAGAGATGGAGGCAGAGATGATGACGTGGAGAAATGGAGCAGCTGGAGACTTTAGATCTAGAGAGGGAGAGGGGCTGTGTGCTGATGACTGGAGTGCAGGCTTGTAGTGTATACCCTTTGGTTGGTTGATGAGGCATGGAGGGGATTGTAACCATGGCAATGAAACGATATATACGATAGAATGAATGTAAAACTAATGTTCTCCCATGTAAACTATCACATAATTCACAATAAAATATTTTTTTTTAAAAGTAAGAGAGAATAATTTGTGGTTAGAGAGGCAAACTCCTGGGGGAGCCTAAGGCAATGCAAGGTAAGCACTGGATTGTTAACTGCAAGGTCAGTTGTTCAAAACCACCAGCCACTCCTCATAAACTCTATATATAGGGTCATCATAGTCAGAAACAACCCATCAGCATTTAGCAAAAACAAGTAGTAATTATAGGACAAGAGAGGAGAAACTAACCCAAAGAAAATACCAACAACACAGAACTGACAAAGAAATAAATACAGGAAAATGAAATTGAGGCAGGGGAACAAAATGTGTCTAACCAGAGTTGTAGAAGAAATAAAGAGAAAGAAAGAAATACTTGAAGAAAGAGAATGGTTGGGAATTTCATATACTTGAAGAAAGTCTGTGAGCCCTTGACTGTTCCCCAAACAGGCCAATAAGGCATGTACATTTCTACAGGTACTCAGAAAGGAGAATGATTACTTCTACTTTGGATAACCCGGAAAAGCTGTTCAGGAAAGATGGCATCTGAACTAGGGTTTTAATTCAGCTGAGAGCAATGGAAGAGTGCATTCCAAGAACATGCAAACTTGGGAGACATTATAGATTTAGTTCCAGACCACAACAACACATTGAATACTGAAATAGAGCGAGTCACATGAATTTAGTTTCTCAGTGCATACAAAAGTTATGTTTATACTATACTGTAGTCTGTTAAAGGTATAAGAACATTTATGGAAAAGTGTGAAATATTGTGAGAATGGCCAAAATGTGGCACCAAGGCACAAACTGAGCACACGCTGTTAGACAAATGCCACCAATACACCTGCTCAATGCAAGATTGTCACAAACCTTCCATTTGTGGAAAAACGGGGTTTCTTGGAAGCACAATGAAGTGAAGTGCAATAAAGTGAGATATGTCAAAAGAAGGTAAGTCACAAGCAAAAGCAGAAATTATCTAAGTCACAATCTGGAGGATGGAAAGCTGTATAGGGTGGCACAGTGGTTAAAGCATACGGTTGTTAACCAAGAGGTCAGTGGTCAGACCTGGCAAATGCTCTGTGGGAGACATATGTGGCAATCTGCTTCCATGAAGATTTACGGCCTTGAAAACCCCATGGGGCCGTTTTACTCTATGAGATTCAGTTTTGTTTTGATTTTTTTTTACATAGCTAGAACAGACCTTATTTTACAAATGAGAAAATCCTTGCCCAGAATTGTCTTCAATCATACAGCTTGTTAGAGGCAAATCTGGCAGAACACAGATCACCAACTGCCTGCTCTTGCATTATCAAATGTCTAGAGGAGAACCCCATTAAAAAGATACCACATTAGGTTAAAAAACTTTTTTTTAGCTCTTTGAGTCATTAAATGTATCTCGCACTGTGAGAAAATCCTTCTATGTTACTACATTTAATTTTTAAAACAGCCTTATTATCCTCATTTGAAAGATAAAGAAATGAGGTTTCAGCAAGAAGCCACATGCCTAAGTCATATAAGGTAGTGAACGGCAGAGTCAAGATGCAAACGAAGATGTGTCTGATTGCATACACTCTACTCTTAATCACTACATTACAATGCTTGTAGAGATAGCTTTAAAGAAGTCCTGGTGGTACAGTGGCTTAAGCATTGGACTGCTGACTGCAAGGTTAGGGGTTCGAACCCACCAGCTGTTCTGTGGAAGAAAGATGAGACTGTCTGCTCCCATAAAGATTTATGGTATTGGAAATCCTAAGGAACACTCCACTCTGTCCTATAGGGTCGCTAAGAGTTGGAATCAACTTGATGACAGTGAGGGGCTGGTTTTATATAGCTTTAAATGACTGGTAGCGTAGTGGTTACAAATCAGGCTGTGAACCGCAAGGTCAGCAGTTCAAAACTACCAGGTGTTCTGCGGGAGAAAGATGAGGCTTTCTGCTCCCATTAAGATTTACAGCCTCAGAAACCTGTCCAGGGTCGCTATGGGTCGGAACCGACTCGATGGCACTTAACAACAACAACAAATGAATAAGGCATCTCTAAAAAGTTACATCAAGGATCCATTTGTTGACGTCACCATTTTACTGTATACTTGGAGTTGAGTTTTTAAGAAATACTATTGCTTAATTTATTTTGCCTTCTATGTTGGCAGATACCGGCAGAGCTGATTTGCTGGAACACTGTTTTTAAATTTTAAATGAATGTATGTATTAAACAGAAACAGAATTGGCAAATGACTCACAGCCTGCCTCTGCCTAATGTAATTGGTAAATGCACACTAACATATCTTACACATCCTTTAAGAATAGAGTAAATACCACTAAAATGGGTATAAGGGCTGGAAAACACAGGATTCTAAATAATTTCAAAGCAATATACAATAGAAGAAAATAATTATTTCTAATATTTATTGAGTACTTGCAATGTGCTAAGCACCATTCTCACAGAATCCTCCTAATAAGCCAATGTGGTATTATCACCACCCCACCTTTACAGATTAAAAAAAAAGATAGGGCTCCACTGAGGTTAATATCTATTTCTTCTTATTTTTTAAAACACCACATGGGAGAAAACATCTAAAGGATGTTTGGGGATCATTTTCTTTCCAAAGTATTTTCTCCTTTTGGACGAGTAATGATCATTGAAAGCTTTCTTTCAGCGGCAGTTTCACCCAGTAAAGGTTAAAATCTTTAGTGGATTTTGCACATAATTTTTGTGACCATCTCTATGGCATTAAGAAAGATCTATCTCCACACTGTTTAATTTTAAAAGAAGAATGAGACAAGAAACCAGGGTTAGTCCAGCTTCTAATCATCTGTCAGATGCTATAGTAGGCATTGTGAATATATTATCTCTGAACCCTCTGAACAATTTGTGAGGTAGATATTCTTAATCCCATTTTATAGATAAGGAAGCAAAGAGATCATAATCCTAAATATCCTATTCATTACATTCAGATTCTGGTATTTAATTGGAGTGGGAACCAATTAATTGCAATTCCCCAGGGAGCCAAAGAATAGTTGTTGCAGCCCAAAGCTATCACGGATCCCTGAAGAAGCCAATATGACAGCTGCCCACAGCATGCTGCATGCTTGAGTATTCAAAAGCCCAGCAGACCTCACACCCAAACACAGTGCACAAGGGCAGAAGATCACCCCGCTTCACTGTTAGGTCAGAAGAACGGATTGCATGGCCTTCTGCTCCAGCACCAGCCCACTGCTGCTAAAGAGAGAGCCAAATGGGGATGGCCCAGAGCCACAGAAAGGGGGCTCACGCTGCCCTCCCCTGTTGGAGAATAAAAAGAATAGACACTAGCTCCTTCTGTTGCTTTGAAAAATGAAAACCTTTGGAGCTCACTTAGGATTCAAGGCTCCTGTAGAGGACATAGCAAAAAGTACCTGATAAATTTTCAGTACTTATTTTGGATATTAACATATTTCATACTTCCCCCTCAACTCACATTATAAACACTTAAATATACTACAACCAACCAAGCAACCAACTGCTGCTCATTCCAACTTATAGTGATGTGTGTCAGAGTAGAACTGTGCTCCTCAGGAATTCCAGTGGCTGATTTTTCTGAAGAAGATTGACAAATGTTTGTTCCAAAGCACAGCTGAGTGGATTCGAACCACCAACTTTTGGGTTAGCAGGTGTGGGTGTTAACCATTTGCATCACCCATGGGTTTACCGCTCTTTAAAACAACAACAACAAACAACAACAAAAAGTCCTCTTTCTAGTTTCCCTCTCACTCCATTGACCCCTTTCTTCCCTACTCTTCCAGCTAAGCTCTCTCTCGCTCTCTTTTTTTTTTTTTTAATTTTTTTAATGCTTTATTGTGAATTATGTGATAGTTGACATGGGAGGACATTAGCTTCACATTGATCCCATCGTATATCATTTCCTTGCCATGGTTACAATCACTTCCATGCATCATCCACCAACCAAAGGGTATACCCTGCAAGCCTGCCCCCTGGTTGTCCACACTCAGCCCCTCTTCCTCTCTGGGTCCAAAGTCCCCAGCTGCTCCATCTCTCCACGTCATCACAACTACCTCCATCTCTGGCATCACTGCTTCTCTGGGTAGGGTCCCGCTCTACGCTCTTCTCCCAGGATGGTCCCAGGGAACTCCGCTCCTAGACTGCAAAGTTAATCACTCCCCTCCCTTTGCCACAAAACATCTACCTTTACATTTCCAGCCCTTACAATCAGTCCTGATAACAATTATTCGCTATTGTATCGCATGAGACGTATCCACATCTCCTTTCACCAGCCCCTACTAGACAGATTGGATACTACTCAGTGGAGATTCTACCTTGCTCCACACCCTCTGGATCTAGGTTCCCTCTTGAAAGCTTGTAAGCCAGTCACTTTTTGCCTCTGTAGCCCCCCTATTCTGGGTAGCCAATGTCCAAGTTGCCCATCCCTGTCCTCTCCATGTGCGGAGGGGGTGGGAATGATCCTCGCTGTGAAGATTTGTTCCCTCTTTTGAGCTACTGCTTCCCTAGGTGTATGTTAAATTCATCAAATTGTATCAGATTATTCTTTCTTCTTCCAGTTGAGCTCTGATCATCCAGTCATTGAAGCCAGGTCAAGTGGGTATTATCTGCAAGTGTGGGTGTACTTATGCATTTGCCCTCTCTTCTTATCAGCTGGATGCTTCACTCTCCACTCTAGTCCTCTGTGGCTATGTCACTGACTCTGCAGGCTAAGCTCTTGAGAACACTTCCCTTTAGTTGTTGTCAGGGCCGCTATGGGTCGGAATCGACTCGACAGCACTTAAGCCCTCGACAGTACTTAACAACAACATTCTTCCTCATATTTCACTCACTCCTCTCTCTCTCCCTTCTGGCTTCTCCCCAACTCCACCCCATTAGTCTGTCCTATGGGAACCCAGAAGAGAGCCTGAGAAATGCCTTAGGCTGTAGAAAAGAGTCTTTGCATATTCCTGTGCTCAGGAGCAGTCACAATTTTTAAGGCAGCTACATCAATCACAAAACTTCCAAGGTAGCTAAGACAGACTAATAAAAAGTCAGGACAGACTACTTCTAGATACTCAGTCAATGAAAACCTTATGACTAGCAGGAAAACAGTCAGCACCAGAATACGGAATATTGAAACATGATTAAGAGCACCAGAATATTGTCAGATACAGTGCTGGAAAATGAGCATCTCAGGTTGGAAGACACTCAAAATATGACTGAAAAAGAGCTGCCTCCTCAAAGCAGAGTTGACCGTGATGACGAGAACGGAGTAAGCTCTCAGGACAAGCTGATGGGACATCACTCAAAATGAGGAGAAACAGCTGTA
This sequence comes from Chrysochloris asiatica, assembly GCF_000296735.1. NCBI lineage: Eukaryota > Metazoa > Chordata > Mammalia > Afrosoricida > Chrysochloridae > Chrysochloris > Chrysochloris asiatica. The sequence continues at coordinate 4,435,643 of NW_006408646.1, forward strand.
CACATCCATTAATAATTGAAACAAGGAACATACAATATATTAATCTAGAAAAACTTGAAGTTGTCAAAAATGAAATAGAATGCATAAACATCAATATCCTAGGCATTAGTGAGCTGAAATGGACTGATACTGGCCATTCTGAATCTGACAATCACATGGTTTACTATGCTGGGAATGAAAAACTGAAGAGGAATGGCATCACATTCATCAACAAAAAGAGCATTTTAAGATCTATCTTGAAGTAGAACACTGTCTTTGACAGGATAATATCCATACACCTACAGAGAAGACAAGTTAATACAACTATTATTCTAATTTACACACCAACTACTGAAGCCAGGGATGATGAAATTGTAGAGTTCTATCAACTTCTTTATTCTGAAATTGATCAAACATGCGATCAAAATGTATTGGTAATTACTGGTGATTGGAATGCAAAGGTTGGAAACAAAAAGGAGGTATTAGTAGTTGGAAAATATGGTCTTGGTGATAAAAACTATGCTGGAGATCACATGATAGAACTTTGCAAGACCAATGACTTCTTCATTAAAATATCCTGTTTAAATAACATGAAAAATTATTATACACATGGGCTTCACCAGATGGTATACATACAAATCAAACTGACATCTGTAGAAAGAGATAGTAGAAGGCCAGAGGCAGACTGTGGAACAGATAATCAATTGCTCATATGCAAGTTAAGGTTGAAGCTGAGGAAAATTATAACAAGACTATGAGAGCCAATATATGACCTTGAACATATCCCACCAAAATTTAGAGACCATCTCAATATCAGATTTGATGTGTTAGACATACTAAATGCCAAAGACCAGATGAGTTTTGGGATGACATCAAGAACATCATACAGGAGGAAAGCAAAAGATCATTAAAAAGTCAAAAAGGAAAGAAAAGATCAATATGGATGTCAGAAGAGACTCTGAAACTTGCTCTCCAGCATAGAGATGCTGAAGAAAATGGAAAAAATGAGGAAGTAAAAGAGCTGTGCATAAAATGTCAAAGGGCAGCTCAAGAAGACAAAGTCAAATATTATAATGAAATGAGCAGATATCCAGAGTTCAGTAACCCGAAGGGTAGAACACGTTCAGCATTATTCTAGCTAAAAGGACTAGGGAAAAAATTCAAACCTCGACTTGTAAAACTAAAGTTTTATTTGGGCAAAATATTGAATGATGCAAAAATCATCAAAAGAACACTGGAGAAATACAGAGTCACTGTACCAAAACAAAATGATCCACGTTCAACCATTTCAAAAGGTAGCATATGATATCAAGAGCCAATGGTACTGAAGGAGGAATCCAAGCTGTACTCAAGGCTCCAGGAATTGAGGGAATGCAAACTGAAATTTTTTAACAAACTGACTGAGGCAGCACTGGAGGAACTTACTCTCAACTATGCCAAGAAATGTGGAAGGCAGCTGGCCAGCTGATTGGACGAAATCCATTATCTGTGCCCTTTCCAAAGAGAGGTGATCCAATGGAATGTGGAAATCATTGGACAATATCATTAATATCACATGTTAGTAAAATTTTACTGAAGATACTTCAAATATGGCTACAACATTACATCGATAGGGAACTGCTAGAGGTTTAAGCTGGATTCAGATGAGGATGTGGTATGAGGGATATCATTGCTGATGTCAGATGGATCTTGGCTGAAAGCATAGAATACCAGAAAGATGTTTACATGTGCTTTACTGACTATGCAGACTTTAGACTATGTGAATCATGACAAGCTATGAACTTGAGAATTCACACTGAGAATTATGAGTATTCTGGAACACTTAATTGTGCTCATGAGGAACCTGTACATAGACCAAGAGGCAGATCAAGAGGCAGGAGTACAAACAGAACAAAAGGACAATGAATGGTTTAAAATCAGGAAAGGTGTGTGCCAGTGCAGAATTCTTGCAGCATACTTATTCATTCTGTATGCTGGCATCTGGGTTGGAGGTAGACTCATTAACAATTTGCAGTATGCAGATAATACAACCTTGCTTGCTGAAAGTGAGGTGGACTTATAATACTTATCCTTTGGTATGGGTTGTAACTCAATGTAAATAAAACAAAAATCCACACTACTGGACCAATAAATAACATCATGATAAATGAAGAAAGACTGAAATTATCAAAGACCTCATTTTGCTTAAATCCACAATCAGAACTCAAGGAAGCAGCAGTCAAACAACATATTTCATTAGGCAAATCTACTGCACAAGACCTATTTACAGTGTTCAAGAGCAAAGATGTCAGTTTGAGGACTAAAATGCGCTTGACACAAGCCATGTATTTTCAATAGCCTCCTATGTATGCATGCATAAGTTGGACAGTGAGTAATGCAGACCATAGAAGAGACTGCATCTGAGTTATGGTGTTGGGGAAGAATATTAAAATTACCATGGACCGCTGGAAGAACAAATAAATCTGTGTTGGAAGAACTACACCCAGAATGCTCCTTAGAAGACAAGTTGGTGAGACTTTGTCTCTCGTACTTCAGACTATTGTAAGGAGAGACCAGTCCCTGGAGAAGGATATCATGCTAGGTAAAGTGGAAGGTCATCTAAAAAGAGGAAGACTCCCAACGAGATGGACAGACACAGTGGCAACAACAGTGGGCTCAAACTTAACAATGATTTTGAGAATGGCACAAGACCGGACAGCGTTTCATTCTATTATACATAAGGTTGCTATTGAGTTGAAATTGCATTGGACACCACCTAACAACAACATCATTTGTGGGGCCCAGATAAAATGTAGGGAGCATGATGGCTCAGTAAGGATAAGCACTGGACCACAAACCACAAGGTTGGTAGTTCGAGCCTACCAGCCACTACCCAGAAGAAAGATGAAGATTTTTATGTTCCCATGAAGATTTACAGCCTCAGAAACCTTATACAGGTCGCTATGAGTCGGAACTGACTCAATGGCATTTAACAACAAGGCAAAATGAAAACCCGAGGTCTCTTGTTAATAAGTAAGCAGAAAGAACAGCTTTCTCCTTTCTTGTGGTCTCAACCTGTGGTGGCATTTTCTTATTTGGTATTTCTGATGGTTGTGAGGTAGGGACAGACACTCTCGGGCAGCCAGGGCCCAGTCTGCAACCAGGTCCCTTTCCTATGCCCACACCCACGTCACACCCAAGGGTGGCAGCAGTTCTTGGGAAGGGCCAGTGGAGAACCTGTCTAACGGTGGGATTCCACACAAGGAGAAGCTTCAAGCTCTCAGCATACTGTCCCATTGGACTTGACTTACAGTTGAACCACAGAATTTCTATCACAGCAATGTACCTGCTCTCTTTTTCAAGGTAGCAAGAGCAGTCCAATGCGAAGTTTGTTGAAAAACCTTACCCTATCCACCCTACAGCCCTGATTCTTGCGCCTTCAGAGTTCTTTTTGTTCCCCGAACTCAAAGGACATTAAAAAGAAGCACAATTTGAGTTTCTCAAGGATGCCAAAAATGCCAATTTAAAGAGTACAGAATTTTTCAAGGAAGGATTGTTATTGTTGTTTTTAAGTGCCTTTGTGTGGGTTCTAATTCATAGTGATCCTGGTACAGGGTTTCCAAGGAGGGACTGCTGAGTTTGAACTGCCAACCTTGCAGTTAGCAGTCCAGCGCTTATCCTAGAGTGCCATACCAGGGTTCCTAAGGAAGAGTTGTTGTTAAGTGCTTTCGAATCGGTTCCAACTCCTAGTGACCCTGCATTGGGTTTCCGAGGAGTGACTGGTGAGTTTGAATTTGTAGTTCTAAGTGACCTTGCAGTCCTGCGTTTATCCCTACAGTGCTACACCAGGACCCCAAGGAAGGGTTAGTGAGATGGAGACACTGCTTTCAGAAGTGTACAGACCTAGATAAGGGATATGTTGAGAAACAACAACATCACAGTTTGATTTTTTGTTTAATAGATGTTTATATGATTCTGTAGCGATACTTTTTTTACTTACCCTTTTGTGTATATGTGTATATATGGGTATATGTGTATATACATACACACACACCACATACATATATGTTGTTATTATTAAGTGTCATCAAGTGGGTTCTGACTCATAGCCACCCTTTATAGGGATTCTGAGGAGCCACCAACCTTATCCTTGCAATTCAAACCAACCTTTTGTTGTTGTTGTTAAGTGCCGTCGAGTCGGTTCCGACCCATAGCGACCCTGTACAGGGTTTCCGAGGGTGTAAATCTTTACGGGAGTAGAAAGCCTC